>NC_091170.1:39701517-39729017 GCF_040958095.1 Procambarus clarkii | reverse complement strand
TATCTTTGTTAATATTTAATTAAAAATGGATCAAGTAAGTACAGTCCATTATTAATATTCATATTACAATATGGCAAAGCTACAAATTACAAAATCATGCAATATGAATATTATTAATGAACTGTAATTTCGTGATCCATTTTTATTTACTTATTTTAAAAATCTTACTAAGAGGATTACTGGGCAACTATCCCTAATATGGGCCATGCATTAATATGCATATCTAGCATACATTAA
Organism: Procambarus clarkii; assembly: GCF_040958095.1. Classification (NCBI taxonomy): domain Eukaryota; kingdom Metazoa; phylum Arthropoda; class Malacostraca; order Decapoda; family Cambaridae; genus Procambarus; species Procambarus clarkii. The sequence continues at coordinate 39,728,780 of NC_091170.1, read as the reverse complement.
TGTAAATTAAAAACACAGTATAGTGAATAATAATGAAAACTCAGTATCTGTCAATAATTACACAGTTATAATACATTCAGAAATATAATCATTGTCACGAAAGCACTGATGACACAAACAACAATTTAGGTATAATGACTGACATCTCAGGATGCCCTTTATTGACTTAGTTACAATGAGAGTGGGAGTCAGAATACTTACACTTGAACAAAATGCTGTTTAACCATTAATTCTAAAATATTATATTAAGAGAATATCACTGCTGCCAGCTACCACAAGTTTACGCTAGTTTCAGAACAGTTGAAAGAGGGAGGAAAGGAAAGGGAAAAGAGAGAGGAAAGAGGAGAGGGGACCCGGCAGAGCCAGGGTCTCTCCACCTGCCTCTACCCCCCTTTGTTTCCCTTTTCTCACCTCTCCCTCTCTCTCTTCCCCAATCTTACCTTCACTACGATAAATGTATATCAATAATCCTTGACACTGAAGTTGTAGTGATTTCAACCGCCCAAAAATTTCATAGGAAATGGAGAATTGTAATAATTATTATAATTATAATAATATATAAATAATAATATGAAGAGGGAAGGAACATTGAATTAGTGGAGGACATCGAAAGACACATTCTAACACATGTCAAACTAGCAACTAGCTAGATCTCTTCTTCACCCAGAATAAGGCAGACAGAAAAATAGACCAATATACGAATATTGTAAACGATATCATAGTCCAAGATGGGTCTGTTTAGCCCTCTTCCAGTTACGCCATCCACAACTAACACGAGAGACTACAGAGATATTGTTTATTTACTCTGGTGTATTTATTGTATTGCGATATATGTTTGATTGTCTTTGCATTGTATTACAGTTTTCAGAGCATACAAAATTGTCTTCGGTGGAGCTCTGAGGTCTGGTCCATCTTCATCCCCTCTCTATGTTATGTGAGTTGTTGTAACCAATGAGAGGCGGCCTCCGACGTTTATACCTTTACGCTCCTTATTCATCTGTAAACGGAGTGTTGTCTGGCGTCAGTGAGTACAAGCTCCCTCGAACCTGGCACTCTGTTCGCATCCCTTGAATCATTGTTTACTGCGACTCTTGCATCTGAGTAGTTGTGGGAGTGACGGTCTCAGAATACTGTGAAGCAGTACTGGAGACTTCAGCACTCTCTCTCTACACTCCCCTCTACACCCTCCCTCTACACTCTTCTCTACACCCTCCCTATAAACTTATCCCTCCATTCCATCACCCACATCCTTACCCATTCACTCCACACCCCAACTCACCCCACTCCCCCACTCACCCCATACCTGCCCCACACCCCCACTCACCCCACACCCCCACTCACCCCATACCTGCCCCACACCCCCACTCACCCCACACCCCCACTCACCCCACACCCCCACTCACCCCCACACCTCCCCAACTTGTGGCAGTGAGAATCCCGGGAAGATAATGTTTATCGTCATAAAGCTGAATTACTGGAGGATTTTAGACAGGCAATTAACGTTGTATCAGAGCTGCAGAATACCGCCCCCCTCCCTCCCCCGCTAGATGAGGGGGCGGCGCCCCCCAGCCCTCTCTCCTCTTGTTCCTTTGGCTCTCTTCTTACCCTCTCAGTGACCCTTCTTGCTCTCTTCTTACCCTCTCAGTGACCCTTCTTGCTCTCTTCTTCCCCTCTTACTCTCTTGCCCCCTTTTGTTATCTTCATATCTGATATTCTGTCACTCTTGCTATCTTCATATCTCTTATTCTGTCACTCTTGCTATCTTCATATCTCGTAACTGGTCCATCATCTTCAGTGCTTTTCCTCTTTCTCTTCTTGCTTCCTTGTCTCTTCCTTTTGTTTTCAGAAATGATCTCATTATACTTCTTTCTCCCTTCGTATTTTATCTTCCCCATTTTGTCCTTTGCCCATAAGCATATATAAATAAACATGTGATGGGTTCGAATCCTGGTCGGGTCATATAGAGTTCTTATATATATATATATATATATATATATATATATATATATATATATATATATATATATATATATATATATATATATATATATATATATATATATAATGTAATGGGTGCTGATGAGAAGAACTGGTAAATGAGCTAAAGTTTGTATGAATGATATAACACTAAATAATAGTCTGTTATCCCTGACAAATATATATTCTAAAAAATGAGGGAGAAGATAGAAACAAAAATAATAGACCATTTTGAAATCACAGGATTTGTCAAGTAACGATTTGACAAATCGTTAAGATTAAGTGTCAAGATTTGTCACGGGGGCGGGAAATCTTGCTAATCATATTAAGGTGATTATGTGACAGCATGACAGGCATCACTCAGAAGAGGGAAGGGCCGGCGGACTGCATATGTTTTGTTCTTCATAAGTAGACCTAACTTGTACGACGCAGCGCTGGAGGTTAAGTTATAAGCTGGAGAAGCAAGCTGTTGTGTCAGGGAGAACATTCCAGTGTTTGTATAACTACTTGGCGAGCAGAAAGCAGTTACAGTGAGAGAAATATCTTGATGAACGACCTTCAGTTCTAAAAAGCAATGTATCGCCACATTATATTGTACCATATATTATAGACGTACACCAGCATGAAGACCACATCTTAGATAAAAACACAGGTGTCATAATCATGACATACAGGATACTTGGGGGCATTTACCAGGTTGACATAGACTAACTGCTCGCAAGAAGCGTTCTCTTCGCTCTGGAGAACAGTCATCAGTGCAGTCGGCCTACAAACGTATGGTCCCGGTTTTGATTCCCGAGCATGACAGAGACATTTGAGCACGCTTACTTACAGCTGATGCCTCTGCTCACCTAGTAGTAAATGGATGCCCGCGAGTTAGGCAACTGTTGTGGGTTGCATTCATGAGGTCAGTTGTTGGTCTTAAGTCAACAAGGTCTCTCTCTAGGCCCTAAAGGGACCTTGATAAGCCTAACAGGCTTCGCGTTGCCGACAATCCAAAGTAAATAGTGATTGTAAAGTGTCTCAATAGTAGCAATAATTGTATTTGACTGATGGCAGGTTTTTTTTATTACACGTGAATAATACAATACCGTAATCAATACATTAAATATTTGCCTGAGCAATATTCACTTGTGGTTTGTTGCCAACATTAATTTTTTATGGTAAAAAATTCTATATTGTATGATATTACACAGAGTAAAACATTTGAGTGGAGCAACCTAGGTATTAGTGGGTCATATAACTAAGTTATCCTGGCAGTGTGTCCTGGGTAGAGTGTTATGATAGCCTGGTGCAACACTACACAACACAACCCGTATATATGGCGGGAGGTGTACCCCGCTTCTCGGTGCATCTACACAGCGGGGAGTTGACATGAGTACTGGACCATGTTCAGGACTTGAGCATACTTGCCGCTTGAGCAGTAAGAAATTGTGGTGACCTTAATAACCCTCCAGAGGGTGATAGGCCTTAAGCCTAACTCCAAACAAGGTGTTGGGCTTAAGAGTATGACTGTTATTCATTCACAAACCCGTTTATGAATTAATGACGCCTTACACACGATTCACAACCAACCTCTCCTCGGACCACAACCCGTCCTCGACTCGAGTCCATTCCATCCAGTGGTCGACCCCATATACGCATTCATAAATTTTAACATGCTATTCATTCAAAAGGGGAAGATTCTCAAATATAAATTAATATTATAATATATTAGCATATTGTGCATATATAGGCATAGGGTAGGTCAGGTGTTTAGGTTCTGTTGGTGATTATTTGTATTTGTAGTACGTGGGTGAAGCATTTACAGCGTTGTGGTTCGAACAAAAGTCGTCAGTGAAGCACTTGTTCCGGAAGTGTTCGAACGGCATCAGTTGTGAGTCGTGTGTAAACCGTTTTTCACTCAAGGGGTTGGCGGGTGCATGGAATTGACTTTGGGTCTTTGTCTGAAGGACGGGCTGTCAAAACTGATGACCTTTGAACACTTCTCTAACAGTGCTTTGCTGACGACCTCTGTTCGAATCGCAGCTCTGCAAATGCTCTACATAGGTAATACAAATACAAATAATTGCCAGCAGAACCTTAACACCTAACCTAACCTACGCCTAAATATGTACATTATAATATATAATAATAATAGTCATTTATATATGGGAAAAGTTCTGTTTTGAATGAATAGCAAGTTGAAATTGATGCGCGCGTCTGTAGGGTTGGCCGCCGGATGGAATGAACCTGAGGACGGGTTGTGTAAGTACTCCAGGTCTCCCACAAGAGGTTTCTTGAGCATGAGTGGCAGGAAGTCGCGTGCGATCAGTCTTATGGAAGAAATTACTGCTCTATTACAGTAGTCGATCTCAGACACTCTACACCACTTGTCTTCTAGTCGTCTCTGGATTTCAACAGCAAGTCAAGTGGAGCCTTGCAGAGCAACGCGGATGCATTACGTCGTAAATAATGCGACGTAATTCGCATTCGTATTCGTAATTCGCATTCGTAATTCGCAATTCGTAATTCGCCAGTCTTCCTGCTGTAGGAGTACTAATACAAGTAGGCCTACTCAGTCTGGTTGAAGCCTAAACGTTTGCGATAACGTTTGTGGCAGAAAATGTACCACAGCGTGGAATGTTCGTTTCGACGAGGAAGACGGAGACAGTGGAGATGGACATTCGGTACTGATAAAAGACGAATTATTCTTAATACTAGTATTCTCAATACTTAATCATTCTCACACTACTAGTTTTCCTTGGAACACGACCAGCATACTCTGCAACCAGGTTCACAATTACTGCTGGGTGAACAGGGGCTAACAATTTATGATCAGTGCCAAGTCGACTCTCCCTGCTCAAGGCTCAGGTTGACTGAACACCAATTCTCAAATATTCTATAATGATATTTAATTTACGTATTGCTCTATTCAGGGAAATATTATATTAAACATTTGTCCATTTCTAATTTACATTTTTATATTTTATATTAATATAAGATATTTTATGAGTTCAAGGATATTATTCTTCAAAATATAATAGGTACTCAAGGAGTCAGGAAGCGAGTATTCATGTACTGTGTACTTTATATGGTACTCAGTACTGTAAGTCATTATGGCAAGCATTTTGGTACCATTTAACTGTGTCTTCATTTCTGGTTCACCTCTCACCTGCGACTGTGTTAGACATTCATTTGTAATCGCTTACCAGCAGTCATTTGAACATTTACTCTACTAAAACTTTTACTCTATTTGAACTTTAATTGTTTTTATATTTAATATAGTTATTTGAGTTTTTTTTTTATTCAGAAGGATTTTGTTTTAATAATAATTTGTGTACAATTTGAATATAATTTTAGTATAATTACTATTTTTTATAAATCAATTAATATTTTAGTGTAATTAAAATATAATTTTAGTACAGTTTAAATATAATTTCAGTATAATTTTCGTTTATTTGCATTAAACATATCCCCTTTAGATAAGAGACGTAAATAAATGCTTTAGATAAATGTAGATAAATGATTTATCCTTTAGATAAATGTCATATCATAGCAGTTTAGTGGGCCAACTTTATCCTGCTGTATCCGATGCAGGACTGTATAGTTAACTTGGCACGACTGTCACTGTACCAGTCATGTATTTCAATACGCTGTATTCTTTACAAGATACATATCATTTACCTAAACACATGCATAGAAAGTACACATGTACATGTATCGCATCATGCAAATATGTCCACACGTAAAAACACAATAGCATGAGGCGTCAGCTTAAGGGTCTTCGGCCAACTCCAACTTGATACACGGGAAGGGATTTTGGTTAGGTGATTGGTGATTGGTTAGGTTGGGTGGGATGGGAGGAGGAGGAGGAGGAGGCTGGTCGAGTGTGGGTATGGGTGGGGTAGGGCACTGGGATAGGAGATGGGTTAGGGGGCATGAAGCGTGGGTGTGGTAGGGTGGATTGAGTTAATTGAGACTGGGTGGAGGTGGTGTGATTAAGAGTGTGTGGGCTGGGTGTAAATGGGAGGGACGGTTGAGTCTGGGTGGGGCGGGAGAGGTATAGGGGATTGAGTCCGCGTGGGATGCAAGGATTGGGCTCGAGTAAGTTAGGAGAGGGAATTATTTGGTATGTCGTGGGGGATGGAGTGAGTTGTGGGTAAAGTGGGGGAGGTGAGGGGGGGAGGGTGAAGGTGGAGAGTGAACACAGCGACGCACCGCTGGGCACCACAGCTCTGAAACTCACGTCTCTTCTCTTGCGTCAACAAGTTACTGGCAGCACCTTAACTGATCCTCTCCGGCCTCCTCCCAACTGTTTCCCCTAAATAAACATATGTCGTACCTAATAGCCAGAACGCACTTCTCAGCCTACTATGCAAGGCCCAATTTGCCTAATAAGCCAAGTTTTCATGAATTAATGTTTTTTCGAATACCTAACCTACCTACCCTAACCTAACCTAACTTTTTCTGCTACCTAACCTAACCTAACCGATAGAGATAGGTTAGGTTAGGTTAGGTAGGGTTGGTTAGGTTCGGTCATATATCTACGTTAATTTTAACTCCAATAAAAAAAAATGACCTCATGCATAATGAAATGGGGAGCTTTATCATTTCATTAGAAAAAAATTAGAAAAGTATATTAATTCAGGAAAACTTGGCTTATTAGGCAAATTGGGCCTTGCATAGTAGGCTGAGAAGTGCGTTCTGGCTATTAGGTACGACACATATATATATATATATATATATATATATATATATATATATATATATATATATATATATATATATATATATATATATACATATATATATATATATATATATATATATATATATATATATATATATATATATATATATATATATATGTGTGTATATATATATACATATATATATATATATACATATATATATATATATATATATATATATATATATATATATATATATATATATATATATATGATCACTAAGAACTCTATAACCCGACCAGGACTTGAACCTGCAGGGCACATGGATGAAGAGTCACCTGCAAACATGTGCCCCTAAAATCATGAATGATGTCCATGACATCACCCTAACGAGAAAAATACCGAATTAAAATGGAGAATCGAGCTATTAGTTATGATGGGCAGGTTAGGGGGAAGGGGAGGGGGGGAGGAGTGTGACATCATGAATACATATTATAGGCAAGGTATGGTAGATTTTATATTTAATTTTGCTGACATCACTAAATAATGTTTTATGTTTTACTTACAAAAACAAGGGAAAAATAAAATAAACAAAATTAATTCAGAGTCAGTTAATATGATACTCCAAGATTCCTCGTGAGGCTCCTATTGGTACCATTGGTACCAGTCGCACGTTGCATTTATGCCAACACCGACCCGACCATGTAGGGCGTGTACCCAGCAGCGATTACTGTTTAAAACTTGGGAGGCTAGCCGAATCATCTAACCTTCAACTCGATCAGACAGACAGACTGACATTTCCAATTATAGATCTAAATATATTTCTGTCTCCTCCCTCTCTCAGTGAGGGGCCTTGACATATTCAGGACTCATTAGAAGGTCTCTGTTTCCTCTGGTTCCGTCTAAGTCTCCCTGTGTCTTTGTCTCTCACTGGTTTCCTGGACATGTTCGGACCAGTTGGCAGGAGGTGTGTGTAGAGTGGCGCGATTTACACGCAGGAAGAGAGTGAAGCAATGTTCATAAAATGTTTGAATGTAATTAGCTGTGAGTCATATATTAAGTTCTTTAAAGAACACTGCTAGAGAGAACGACTCGGGTTCGAACCCTGACTAGTGAGGGACAATTTGGAGCCAATCCTTAACTGTATCTTTCTGTACACACACACACACACACACACACACACACACACACACACACACACACACACGTTCTCTATATATGTGAGGGATTGACAAGATGGAAACAGAGAAATGTTTACAAAGAATAACAATAAAACAAGGGAGCACGGATGGAAGCTTGAGACTCAGATGTGTCATAGAGATGTTAGAAAGTTTTCTTTAAACGTAAGGATAATGAGTAAATGGAATGACCTAAAGGAACAGATTGTAGAGGCTAACTCCATTCATAACTTTAAAAGCAGGTATGATAGAGAAATAGGCCAGAAGTCATTGCATTAAACAACCAACGGCTAGAAAAGCGGGGTCCAAGAGCTAGAGCTCGATCCAGCATGCACAGATAGGTGAGTAAAAAGTAGGTGAGTCCACACACTGTAAGATGCATCACAAATTCAGTTTAGTTTATCGCGGAATATTGAGTGTATTCACTCAAGTCGACGCAACATGGACCAAGGTTCAAATTTTATAGGTTTATTGCCTGCCAATTGTGAGCAACGTATTGGGTTGCTGATTGTAATTTGACTTTCGTACTGAATTGCAAATGTCTTTTTTTTCTTTTTCGTGTGTGTGTTGTGTATGTGTCCACGCTCACCTAGTCGTGCTAGCTGCGGGGTTGAGCTCCAGCTCTTCGGCCTGCTTCTTTACTCTCGAGTGAATAGCGTTGAGGAGATTTATAATATCTCTTTGAAACCATGTTTAGTAACCTCAACTCTCTTCTTAACGTGCTCTACTTCCCTCACAACTATAAATGCCTGTGGCGCAGTGGTAGCACGCACGTCGCGATTCTCACCAGCGATTTCGGCCAGGTTCGAGCCCTGAGCAGGGAGAGTTAACTTGGCATCGATCCTTAACTTTTCGCTTATGTTCACCGGTATGTAATTGGGCACTAGATTGTTTACCGATAAAGGCTTAAGGACCTTAAGGCACAGCTCACCCTTAAGGGTAAGGCTGAAGGGTTAAGGGATAATTCTGGTTATATAGATACCATGAAGATCACATATATATAACATGATGATCACATAGATAACATGATGACAACGTAGATAGTATGGTGATCATATAGATAATATGATCATATAGATAACATTATAACCACATGCTTAACTTAACCATTATATAAATAATATGATCATATAGATAACATGACCATATAGATAACATGATCATATAGATAGCGTGAGCATACAGATAACATGATGACAGGGATGGTGCACCATAGTTCTAGTCCGCTTCTGTGATGGTCCATCAATGAGACCCTGACCTGAGTAAGACATAGTGATGAGCATGTGTTGCTCACCTCATCACGGCTGTGCCTCACTCACCGGCCACAGTCACCTCATTGTTTCTCTTAAGCACACATCAATACAAAATAATAACCTATGCTAATGTATATTAATGTATACTTAGCACCGGAAAAAGTAATATGCTAACACAACAATATGTATACGGCAGTAGCAAGTCTAATAGTTTACGGGTAAGGTCTCTGAAGATTGTAAATTGTAGACGTGGGGACACTGGATTGTTTCAAGCTTAGGTGTGATAAGAAACTGCCTCGCATGGGCCAGTCGGCCTTCTGCATTTTCCTTCGATCAGAAACTGGATTGTCAGTTACTGATCAATCTAATTATGCACATGTAGGTACAGTTACCGGCTGGCTCTTAGGCTCCGCTCACAGTGAATGTCACTCATACCAACTAGGGCGAGGACGTCTGTATAGGGCGGTGCTGGTTTGGGAGTAGGGGTATGGGTGAGAGGGAAGGTCTGCCTGATAGCATTATTGATATAAACACTTTAACAGGTTTCAAGAATAAGTTAGATAGGTACATGAGTGAGAGGACGGTGAATATAATCGGAACTCACCTGTTATGGGACAACAGGCTCGCTATGGTTCTCCCTAAGTCTTATGTTCTTACAAGACTATTAGCTTGGTTTGCGGAGTTAGAAGGTGGGTTCCCTTGAGATCTTCTCATTGTTCCACAAGGAATTAATACAAGCGCGGCGCTCCGTCATGCACCTGTAGTCTTTTTCAAAGTTTTGTCGATTGTGTAATTCCTCAAAATCTTCTCCCAGGAAGAAGATTTCTCTTCATCGTACCACGTTTCTTCGCTGTAGACGAACGTATTGCCACCTCTCCATCCCTCGTAAACCCCATGATTACTCCACCTTGGGCTGGACGGTAGAGCGACAGTCTCCCATCATGCAGGTCGGCGTTCAATACCCCGACCATCCGAGTGGTTGGGTACCATTCCTTCTCCCCCCCCCCCCCCCCGTCGTATCCTACATCCTTATCCTGATGGCTTGGCGCTTTCTCCTGATAGTTCCCTCCCCTCCTTACACGACTCCATCTCTACCCGCCACCTCCTCAAGCGCTCCTGCTCACCTCCCTCTTACACCCCATTCCCTCATCTCCCCTTCTCTGGTCTCCTCTCTTATTCCATTCCCCCTTTCTACCACAGATCTTTAACTCTTGTTCTTGGGGGTCAGAAGAAAGTGTATAATGTAGAACGTGTGGTTAGCATTGTATTCATAAATGGTTACGTCTATGGTAGGGAGAGAATCATCTTTATGCCTTTATTACCCCTATAAATCAATCTCTAAATTAAAAAGAAACAATTTATTTTGCCTCGAGGGGCGAGGTTACTGGGCAGTGCCACTCATCTTGTGAGTGAACACACCGCCATAGCAGCATGTACAACACTCCTCAATAGGAAGAAAACCAGCTGGGTTGTTCATCCTGTCACTTGTACTCAGACACAGCTGGGACTTGCTTAACTGTCTCAAGTAAACAGCTTTTGAAACAAGAAAATTAACATTTGTCAACTCCTTAAATTTATGTTATCTTGCGGGTGCAAAATGGAGGAATCTTTTAAGAACAGTATCTAAATTTGACAAAGTGTTTTCCTAACTCAAACAATGTGGGGTTTATTATTATGCACATATTTCTAATGACTCTTAGATGTTCGCATTCTCTCAGGTAGTGGTCAAGGCGGTGTCCATCACTCTCACCACAGATTCTGCAACTCCGCTGCTCAGCTGTTGTTTCCTTCCCGAATCTCCATGGATATTTGTATCGAAGACGAATTCTTGCTATCACTGATTCTCTCCCTCGGCCCCTTCCCCTTTGCACATAATGATTTGTATTGCCAGCTGCAACCACATTGTACCGGATTGACTGATTTGTGCTTCTATCCTCCTTACCTCAGTTACCTTGTCACGATGGTGATGCCTGATAATACCTCTAATTTGTAGAAGAGTCTTGGGTATGAAGTAGTCAGTGTGGTCTCCTTCAGCACCTTCAGCAGTCAGTAAATCTGCTTGTTCATTTCCAGATTCCAACATGGGAGGGGATCCACAGGAATTTGACTACTCTTCCCTTATTGGTTAGTACTCTCACTATTCTCAATTTCTCCGACTATCGCCAGGTTTTCCACCAGTTTTTTATTAAGACTTTGAATTGCTGCTTTTTAATCACTGCAGATCACTGCACTGTTAGTGTTTCTCTCAAGGAATCTTAACGCCATAACAATGGCAGTTAGCTCCACTTGCGTTAAAGAGGCATAGTTCTCAATACGTGCTTTTTCTTTAATTCCGTTTTGAGACATTATTCCTAAGTACAGTGTAAGCTGCACCAGCCCTGCCATTGGTAGGATTAGATGACCCATCGATGTAGATTTGATCTAATTAATTTTCGGCTTCTTTATACATTTCCTCAAGATAACTATGGCTCATTTATTGTGGTTATCATGTCAGATTGTTTCGTTGTCATCTCCCCATACATCGCCTCACCCATTTTGTTGTCATCTCCCCATACATCGCCTCACCCATTTTGTTGTCATCTCCCCATACATCGCCTCACCCATTTTGTTGTCATCTCCCCATACATCGCCTCACCCATTTTGTTGTCATCTCCCCATACATCGCCTCACCCATTTTGTTGTCATCTCCCCATACATCGCCTCACCCATTTTGTTGTCATCTCCCCATACATCGCCTCACCCATTTTGTTGTCATCTCCCCATACATCGCCTCACCCATTTTGTTGTCATCTCCCCATACATCGTGTTATGATCTCAGCCTGCAGGAGAAACGAGTCTCCCTTCTTGAGAGTTATTCAGCAAGCCTGACCTAACTAGAAGGTCTAGCAAGTATTGAGGTGATAACGCATATGTAAAATAGTTGGTTGGATATGTGTAACAGTTTGAGATTATGGGCAATGCAGAAGAAAATAGATAAATGACTGGCTAGGAGATGTGGACATTTTGCTGGAGGCTTGAGGCTCGCTTCTGGAGGACCTTGACCTCACTTGAGTGCCAGACATCGCAGGGGGAAGCCGCGCTTCGTTGAGCTCCCGCCAGAAGGGAACCCCTAGTGATATATCTCTAAGAGAAGAGAAGTGTGCAGACGTGCCAGCTGTGGAATCGAGCTGGGAACGTTGTGGTCTCAAGTCCTGGTCGACGAGCAGATATTAAATCGCCCAGAAGCATTATTGTGGGCTGTGTGGAGCGCCCTGACCAGACGCCGTCAGAGGGAAAGCGCCCTCGACCAATTAATCTGTGGTAAGCACGATAAACGCCAGTTCATAGTGATTACTTGTAGTTTGGTCGTGTGCCCAGCGACAGTAGCAATGTTTATGTATAAGTTAGACATGTTTTAATAAGGCAGAAAGCCTGAAATAGGAGAGTGAAGAGGGAGGAACACGGAGCGACATCCGTCCTCTCTGAGCGCTGGCGGACGACTGAGGGAGCCTGGCTCCGGATGGAGGAAGACCCTCCCAGCGAGTGAGGACGCCGCCGCCAGGCGAGGTGGAGTATGGACCCGCCCAAAACGGGGGAGTCCACTCTCACTGTATGTAGAGGACAGATAGAGGTTTGAGGCAAGCATATTATGTGGTTGTTTTTGTTTATGTGTTAAAGGGGAACATTTTATTGGAACGTCGATGGGTTGCAGGTTTGTCTTTGGGGAAGAAGTTGCTGAGAACTTCGAAGCCAGCAGATGATGTAGCTGATGAGACTCCAAGGTAGTGGAGCAGAGGACCTCGAGCTGTGAGGAGAAGCAGCAGTGAAGAGGAGTGTCACGTGCTTCTGTAGAGGTGGTGTAGCAGCCAAGAGAGCTGTGGAAGAACCTAACAGAAGGGTGAAGCACCGTAGTTGCACAAGGAAACTTCATGATAGCAGCCTGGAGGAGCTGCAGAGGATCCTGGTAGTGAAGCCCGGAAGAACCTAAGGATATTAGGGTTGTGAACTTCCAGAGGTGGAAGGGGAAGTTCTGGTGGATTACTAGTAGGGAGTTGATAGTGTTTGGTTGTCATTAGCGTGCAAGACGCAGTGAGAGGTGAGTGACTGTTGGCATTCTTGCGTCAAGGAGTTTTTTTATACTGAAGTATCAATGAACATTTATACTGGTATATGTTATTGCATTCAAATGCTGGTTTTCTATATATATATGTTATCTTGCTGATGGTGCAACAGTGTGTAGGCTTGACCAACTTGAGGAAGTTAATAGTATCAGGTGGTGAACCAGGAGGTAGGATACCACTTGATAAGCTGATAATAGAGTTCTGATGGTATTGGAGTGCAACCTGATTGTGATATTATAGAGTATAGGATTCATTATTATTATATGTGTGTATGTATCGTGTATGTGCTTTCTTCAGTAAATGTGTCACAATTTGCTGGTGTTTGCCCTTGTCCTAGTGAGGCTTCCCAGGAGGTAGTAAAGAAGGAGAGAGAGAGAGGAAGAACCATGAACCACTGCTGTGGACAGGGTAGGAGGTAATACTAGTAAGTCATAGGGGGATTGAGGAGATCATATCTCATAAGGAGAGAGTGGGGAGTCACAGCGGCTCGAGTGGGTGTGTGCACGTGACGACGAGGCTAAGTGTTGGAGCCGCATCCCCTGAACGTGTGACGTTGAGCCCCTCTCCAAGAGCCAGAAGCGCCAAGGGTGATCTCCTAGTATAAGCACTCTGCCGAGTTGTGGGTTGGGTTGTCCATAGAGAAGGATCAATGACGACAACACCAACCAACCCACAGTCTATAATAAATTGGGGGCCTGTGTCCGGGAGAGTGAACTGACACACCCACACCCTGTCCAAGAGTGGATTTGTACACCCTTGCTGAGATAAACTGTGTGACCGCAGGTGTATACTCTCTCTCTTGGGAAGACTCACAGGACAAAGATGGATAAGGTGCAAGCGTTTGTGGAGTCAGGCAAGCCTGAGGACTTAGAAGGTTGCACGAGGGGTCAATTGAAACAAATAGCAGAAAAATGTGGCATCAGGTTGAAAGCATCTAAAGTAGCTGGGATGAAGGATGAGATCCTTAGACAGTTGAGAGCCAGAAGTGAAGCGGCAGAACAAGGAGCCCAGGAAGGAGCTGAAAGTAGAAAGGAGGATGATGGGCAGGATGAAGTGAGATCCCAGGGATCGAGTAGGAGCAGCAAGAGAAGCCGCAGTAGTAGGAGTAGCCGGAATAGGAGCTTGGAGAGATTCCAGTTAGAGCTCCAGATGCAGCGTGAGGACAAGGAGAGACAGTTCCAGCTGGAAAAGATGAGATTGGAACTCCAGATGAAAAATGAAGCCGAGAAGGAGAAAGAGAAAACCAGACTGGAAATAGAAAAAGAGAAAGCAAGGCTAGAGGTGGAAAAAGAAAAAGAGAGAACAAAACAAATGCAGATAGAAGCGAATAGAACCTTGGCTGAACAAAGGATTGAACATGGGTTGCCAGAGAGCACCACCCAGGTATCACACCCACCAGATGTTAGGGTTAGGGAGAAGGACATTCCCTTGTTTGTTCCCGAAGAGGCAGAGAGCTTTTTCGAGCACTTTGAAAAAGTAGCCAGCATCAAGGAGTGGCCACAGGAGGAATGGGCCCAGCTGGTCCAGTTAAGATTGACCGGTGCAGCCAGGGAGGCATACACCCAATTGTCACTGGAAGAGTGCCAGGATTATGCCACAGTAAAGAGCAGCATATTGCGCTCGTTTCAGTTGACCCCAGAAGCTTATAGGAAGCGCTTCAGAGAGATGGTGAAAGTTGGAGCGTGTACTTTTGCTGAGACAGCAAGAGATCTGGAAAGACGATTCCAGAAGTGGATTGAGGCTGCTGGAGTTGGATCTTACGCTGACCTGAAGCAACTGATGGTCATGGAGAAGTTCTTGGAGATGATGCATCCCGAAACAAAGTTCAAGATCCAAGAAGCAGGGATAATGGAGGTGAAAGATGCCGCAGATAGGGCGGATATGATTACTGAAGCGTACAAGAGCTTAAGAGAGAACAGAGTGCAGAATGAGGTGAGACGCAGCAATGGCAGATCCAATGGAGTCTGGGGAGGAAGAAATTATGAAAGACCCAGAAGAGTCTGGGGTGAGAAAAATTTTGATAAATGGGCAGATAAAAGTAAGTACCCTAAAACTCAGAAGAGTAGGTCGCGCACTTCGTCTGAAAGTGAAGATGGAGGAGCTAAACGAGAAACTAATCGTTATCCTGGAAATCAAGAGTCCAGTAAAGCTCCACAGAGTACGAGTAGTACGTCTGACCCGAGGAACTCCAATGCGAGTGGACAGAGTCAGAGCTACTCTGGTACATATAGAAGAGATTTTTCCCAGATGAGATGTTACAATTGTAACGGATTGGGTCACGTGATGCGAGATTGTCGGCAGGGAAAGAGAGTTGTGACCCTGGCCATGTGTGACCCCCGAAGTAAATATACTAATGTGTTCCGAGACAAACCACAGAAGGTGAACTTAGTGAACGAGAGGTATAGGCCGTTCATGAGTAAAGGTTGGATCAGTATAAGAGGCCAACCGGAGGTAGAAGTTGGTATCTTAAGAGATACCGGAGCTAATCAGAGCTTGATTGCGAGAAGCCTGATTGGGGATGGTCGACGGTTAGCTGGCAGTGGGAAGATGAAAGTATATGGGTTATTGTCGGAGAGTGACATGCCCGTATGTGCTGTCCAGCTAAGGTCGGAATATGTGTCGGCAGAGGTGATGTTGGGAGTGTGCCCCGACATACCTATTCCAGGAGTCCAAGTGATCCTGGGGAATGACTTGTGTGGGACAAAGGTGTTGCCAAGAGTCATAGCGGAGACTGTGCCAGAGGAGTGCCCAGAAGGCCACTGCACGGGTGGGACACCTGAGAGTGTGAACCTGACTGACATCCGAGGAGATGAGTCAGGAGACCGCCAAGCCATTGAGTACCCTGTCTCGGTAGTGATGAAGACAGAGGTGGCCGACAAGGAAGACGCTGGAGGAGATGAGACAGTGTCAATTAAACCGGTAGAAGATATTGATGTAGATATAGCATGGCTGTTTGATGAAGGTCCAGCCCAGAAAAATGAAGTCTCGGTGAGGTCAAAAGTGAAGATGGCCCAGCCGAAGAAGAATACTGTGAAGAGAGTTGACCTGAGTAGAGCCCAGACTGCTGAAATTAAGGGTCGGAAGGTGAACGCAACTGTGCTGAGTAGGAATGAGGAAAGATGTGGACATACGGAGGACGGGAGTAGAGCGTCAAATTGTCCACGAGCACAGAGGCATAGGGATAGTGGAGTTAAGTTGTTTGAGATGTCAGGAGTTGGCATGTTTCACAGACAACGTGGAGGAGAAATAATGAAGAAGAGTAATAGCCGGGAAAATGAAAGGAGAAGAGACAGTATGTGTGGAGAGATGCTTACGAGCACTTTGGGAGAGGCAAAGCGACATGTATGGTCGAGTGCTGTTGGATGTAGTGCAGTGCTCGAAGAAACTTTTAGGGAACGAAGAAGAGTTGAAGGAGAAGAAATGGAGTGGTATAGAAGTGAGAAGTGTGGGAAGAGGATGATGATGCAAGCATGGAGGAATAGAAGAAAGCCGAGGACTCGATGGAGGTCAAACAGGATGAGGTCTCGGATATATGAGGAGACGAAAGGGAGGAGCGTCGGTGAAGACGATGGAGTGAAGTATGATGACAGGAGACGAAAGTATAATGGCAGTAGATGGAAGAGTGAAGACGACAGAGGAGGTACAGACAGTAGATGTCTGACTCTGGACGTGAAGAGAAGACGAGGAAACGGAGGGTGGAGACAGTAAGTAGAGTGGACCAATGGATTGCAGGCGTCCAAGGAGGACAGCCTAGCCAAGAGGTGCCAGAGAAGTCAAATCGTTTATGAGAAGATCATGGTTCTGGAGAGAGGTGAGCCAGATGTTGCAAGGAGCAACGAACTAATTGTAGACTCCTAAGAGAGTATATCGGGTGAAGAACGAGACAGCGTGGTGGCGGATGTATTATCCCGAGCCTAGCCACTAGAATAACTCTCAAAAATAAGGGGAGGGGAGTGTTATGATCTCAGCCTGCAGGAGAAACGAGTCTCCCTTCTTGAGAGTTATTCAGCAAGCCTGACCTAACTAGAAGGTCTAGCAAGTATTGAGGTGATAACGCATATGTAAAATAGTTGGTTGGATATGTGTAACAGTTTGAGATTATGGGCAATGCAGAAGAAAATAGATAAATGACTGGCTAGGAGATGTGGACATTTTGCTGGAGGCTTGAGGCTCGCTTCTGGAGGACCTTGACCTCACTTGAGTGCCAGACATCGCAGGGGGAAGCCGCGCTTCGTTGAGCTCCCGCCAGAAGGGAACCCCTAGTGATATATCTCTAAGAGAAGAGAAGTGTGCAGACGTGCCAGCTGTGGAATCGAGCTGGGAACGTTGTGGTCTCAAGTCCTGGTCGACGAGCAGATATTAAATCGCCCAGAAGCATTATTGTGGGCTGTGTGGAGCGCCCTGACCAGACGCCGTCAGAGGGAAAGCGCCCTCGACCAATTAATCTGTGGTAAGCACGATAAACGCCAGTTCATAGTGATTACTTGTAGTTTGGTCGTGTGCCCAGCGACAGTAGCAATGTTTATGTATAAGTTAGACATGTTTTAATAAGGCAGAAAGCCTGAAATAGGAGAGTGAAGAGGGAGGAACACGGAGCGACATCCGTCCTCTCTGAGCGCTGGCGGACGACTGAGGGAGCCTGGCTCCGGATGGAGGAAGACCCTCCCAGCGAGTGAGGACGCCGCCGCCAGGCGAGGTGGAGTATGGACCCGCCCAAAACGGGGGAGTCCACTCTCACTGTATGTAGAGGACAGATAGAGGTTTGAGGCAAGCATATTGTGTGGTTGTTTTTGTTTATGTGTTAAAGGGGAACATTTTATTGGAACGTCGATGGGTTGCAGGTTTGTCTTTGGGGAAGAAGTTGCTGAGAACTTCGAAGCCAGCAGATGATGTAGCTGATGAGACTCCAAGGTAGTGGAGCAGAGGACCTCGAGCTGTGAGGAGAAGCAGCAGTGAAGAGGAGTGTCACGTGCTTCTGTAGAGGTGGTGTAGCAGCCAAGAGAGCTGTGGAAGAACCTAACAGAAGGGTGAAGCACCGTAGTTGCACAAGGAAACTTCATGATAGCAGCCTGGAGGAGCTGCAGAGGATCCTGGTAGTGAAGCCCGGAAGAACCTAAGGATATTAGGGTTGTGAACTTCCAGAGGTGGAAGGGGAAGTTCTGGTGGATTACTAGTAGGGAGTTGATAGTGTTTGGTTGTCATTAGCGTGCAAGACGCAGTGAGAGGTGAGTGACTGTTGGCATTCTTGCGTCAAGGAGTTTTTTTATACTGAAGTATCAATGAACATTTATACTGGTATATGTTATTGCATTCAAATGCTGGTTTTCTATATATATATGTTATCTTGCTGATGGTGCAACAGTGTGTAGGCTTGACCAACTTGAGGAAGTTAATAGTATCAGGTGGTGAACCAGGAGGTAGGATACCACTTGATAAGCTGATAATAGAGTTCTGATGGTATTGGAGTGCAACCTGATTGTGATATTATAGAGTATAGGATTCATTATTATTATATGTGTGTATGTATCGTGTATGTGCTTTCTTCAGTAAATGTGTCACAATTTGCTGGTGTTTGCCCTTGTCCTAGTGAGGCTTCCCAGGAGGTAGTAAAGAAGGAGAGAGAGAGAGGAAGAACCATGAACCACTGCTGTGGACAGGGTAGGAGGTAATACTAGTAAGTCATAGGGGGATTGAGGAGATCATATCTCATAAGGAGAGAGTGGGGAGTCACAGCGGCTCGAGTGGGTGTGTGCACGTGACGACGAGGCTAAGTGTTGGAGCCGCATCCCCTGAACGTGTGACGTTGAGCCCCTCTCCAAGAGCCAGAAGCGCCAAGGGTGATCTCCTAGTATAAGCACTCTGCCGAGTTGTGGGTTGGGTTGTCCATAGAGAAGGATCAATGACGACAACACCAACCAACCCACAGTCTATAATAATCGCCTCACCCATTTTGTTGTCATCTCCCCATACATCGCCTCACCCATTTTGTTGTCATCTCCCCATACATCGCCTCACCCATTTCGTTGTCATCTCCCCATACATCGCCTCACCTATTTCGTTGTCATCTCCCCATACATCGCCTCACCCATTTCGTTGTCATCTCCCCATACATCGCCTCACCCATTTTGTTGTCATCTCCCCATACATCGCCTCACCCATTTCGTTGTCATCTCCCCATACATCGCCTCACCCATTTCGTTGTCATCTCCCCATACATCGCCTCACCCATTTCGTTGTCATCTCCCCATACATCGCCTCACCCATTTCGTTGTCATCTCCCCATACATCGCCTCACCCATTTCGTTGTCATCTCCCCATACATCGCCTCACCCATTTTGTTGTCATCTCCCCATACATCGCCTCACCCATTTTGTTGTCATCTCCCCATACATCGCCTCACCCATTTTTTGTCATCTCCCCATACATCGCCTCACCCATTTTGTTGTCATCTCCTCATACATCGCCTCACCCATTTTGTTGTCATCTCCCCATACATCGCCTCACCCATTTTGTTGTCATCTCCCCATACATCGCCTCACCCATTTTGTTGTCATCTCCCCATACATCGCCTCACTCATTTTGTTGTCATCTCCCCATACATCGCCTCACCCATTTTGTTGTCATCTCCCCATACATCGCCTCACCCATTTTGTTGTCATCTCCCATACATCGCCTCACCCATTTTGTTGTCATCTCCCCATACATCGCCTCACCCATTTTGTTGTCATCTCCCCATACATCGCCTCACCCATTTTGTTGTCATCTCCCCATACATCGCCTCACCCATTTTGTTGTCATCTCCCCATACATCGCCTCACCCATTTTGTTGTCATCTCCCCATACATCGCCTCACCCATTTTGTTGTCATCTCCCCATACATCGCCTCACCCATTTTGTTGTCATCTCCCCATACATCGCCTCACCCATTTTGTTGTCATCTCCCCATACATCGCCTCACCCATTTTGTTGTCATCTCCCCATACATCGCCTCACCCATTTTGTTGTCATCTCCCCATACATCGCCTCACCCATTTTGTTGTCATCTCCCCATACATCGCCTCACCCATTTTGTTGTCATCTCCCCATACATCGCCTCACCCATTTTGTTGTCATCTCCCCATACATCGCCTCACCCATTTTGTTGTCATCTCCCCATACATCGCCTCACCCATTTCGTTGTCATCTCCCCATACATCGCCTCACCCATTTCGTTGTCATCTCCCCATACATCGCCTCACCCATTTTCGTTGTCATCTCCCCATACATCGCCTCACCCATTTTGTTGTCATCTCCCCATACATCGCCTCACCCATTTCGTTGTCATCTCCCCATACATCGCCTCACCCATTTCGTTGTCATCTCCCCATACATCGCCTCACCCATTTCGTTGTCATCTCCCCATACATCGCCTCACCCATTTCGTTGTCATCTCCCCATACATCGCCTCACCCATTTCGTTGTCATCTCCCCATACATCGCCTCACCCATTTTGTTGTCATCTCCCCATACATCGCCTCACCCATTTTGTTGTCATCTCCCCATACATCGCCTCACCCATTTTTTGTCATCTCCCCATACATCGCCTCACCCATTTTGTTGTCATCTCCTCATACATCGCCTCACCCATTTTGTTGTCATCTCCCCATACATCGCCTCACCCATTTTGTTGTCATCTCCCCATACATCGCCTCACCCATTTTGTTGTCATCTCCCCATACATCGCCTCACTCATTTTGTTGTCATCTCCCCATACATCGCCTCACCCATTTTGTTGTCATCTCCCCATACATCGCCTCACCCATTTTGTTGTCATCTCCCCATACATCGCCTCACCCATTTTGTTGTCATCTCCCCATACATCGCCTCACCCATTTTGTTGTCATCTCCCCATACATCGCCTCACCCATTTTGTTGTCATCTCCCCATACATCGCCTCACCCATTTTGTTGTCATCTCCCCATACATCGCCTCACCCATTTTGTTGTCATCTCCCCATACATCGCCTCACCCATTTTGTTGTCATCTCCCCATACATCGCCTCACCCATTTTGTTGTCATCTCCCCATACATCGCCTCACCCATTTTGTTGTCATCTCCCCATACATCGCCTCACCCATTTTGTTGTCATCTCCCCATACATCGCCTCACCCATTTTGTTGTCATCTCCCCATACATCGCCTCACCCATTTTGTTGTCATCTCCCCATACATCGCCTCACCCATTTTGTTGTCATCTCCCCATACATCGCCTCACCCATTTTGTTGTCATCTCCCCATACATCGCCTCACCCATTTTGTTGTCATCTCCCCATACATCGCCTCACCCATTTTGTTGTCATCTCCCCATACATCGCCTCACCCATTTTGTTGTCATCTCCCCATACATCGCCTCACCCATTTCGTTGTCATCTCCCCATACATCGCCTCACCCATTTCGTTGTCATCTCCCCATACATCGCCTCACCCATTTTGTTGTCATCTCCCCATACATCGCCTCACCCATTTTGTTGTCATCTCCCCATACATCGCATCACCCATTTCGTTGTCATCTCCCCATACATCGCCTCACCCATTTCGTTGTCATCTCCCCATACATCGCCTCACCCATTTCGTTGTCATCTCCCCATACATCGCCTCACCTATTTCGTTGTCATCTCCCCATACATCGCCACACCCATTTTGTTGTCATCTCCCCATACATCGCCTCACCCATTTCGTTGTCATCTCCCCATACATCGACTCACCCATTTTGTTGTCATCTCCCCATACATCGCCTCACCCATTTTGTTGTCATCTCCCCATACATCGCCTCACCCATTTTGTTGTCATCTCCCCATACATCGCCTCACCCATTTTGTTGTCATCTCCCCATACATCGCCTCACCCATTTTGTTGTCATCTCCCCATACATCGCCTCACCCATTTTGTTGTCATCTCCCCATACATCGCCTCACCCATTTTGTTGTCATCTCCCCATACATCGCCTCACCCATTTTGTTGTCATCTCCCCATACATCGCCTCACCCATTTTGTTGTCATCTCCCCATACATCGCCTCACCCATTTTGTTGTCATCTCCCCATACATCGCCTCACCCATTTTGTTGTCATCTCCCCATACATCGCCTCACCCATTTCGTTGTCATCTCCCCATACATCGCCTCACCCATTTCGTTGTCATCTCCCCATACATCGCCTCACCCATTTTGTTGTCATCTCCCCATACATCGCCTCACCCATTTTGTTGTCATCTCCCCATACATCGCCTCACCCATTTTGTTGTCATCTCCCCATACATCGCCTCACCCATTTCGTTGTCATCTCCCCATACATCGCCTCACCCATTTTGTTGTCATCTCCCCATACATCGCCTCACCCATTTTGTTGTCATCTCCCCATACATCGCCTCACCCATTTTGTTGTCATCTCCCCATACATCGCCTCACCCATTTTGTTGTCATCTCCCCATACATCGCCTCACCCATTTTGTTGTCATCTCCCCATACATCGCCTCACCCATTTTGTTGTCATCTCCCCATACATCGCCTCACCCATTTTGTTGTCATCTCCCCATACATCGCCTCAACCCATTTTGTTGTCATCTCCCCATACATCGCCTCACCCATTTTGTTGTCATCTCCCCATACATCGCCTCACCCATTTTGTTGTCATCTCCCCATACATCGCTCACCCATTTTGTTGTCATCTCCCCATACATCGCCTCACCCATTTTGTTGTCATCTCCCCATACATCGCCTCACCCCATTTTGTTGTCATCTCCCCATACATCGCCTCACCCATTTTGTTGTCATCTCCCCATACATCGCCTCACCCATTTTGTTGTCATCTCCCCATACATCGCCTCACCCATTTCGTTGTCATCTCCCCCATACATCGCCTCACCCATTTTGTTGTCAATCTCCGCATACATCGCCTCACCCATTTTGTTGTCATCTCCTCAATATACATCGCCTCACCCATTTTGTTGTCATCTCCTCATACATCGCCTCACCCATTTTGTTGTCATCTCCCCATACATCGCCTCACCCATTTTGTTGTCATCTCCCCATACATCGCCTCACCCATTTTGTTGTCATCTCCCCATACATCGCCTCACCCATTTTGTTGTCATCTCCCCATACATCGCCTCACCCATTTCGTTGTCATCTCCCCATACATCGCCTCACCCATTTCGTTGTCATCTCCCCATACATCGCCTCACCCATTTTGTTGTCATCTCCCCATACATCGCCTCACCCATTTTGTTGTCATCTCCCCATACATCGCATCACCCATTTCGTTGTCATCTCCCCATACATCGCCTCACCCATTTCGTTGTCATCTCCCCATACATCGCCTCACCCATTTCGTTGTCATCTCCCCATACATCGCCTCACCTATTTCGTTGTCATCTCCCCATACATCGCCACACCCATTTTGTTGTCATCTCCCCATACATCGCCTCACCCATTTCGTTGTCATCTCCCCATACATCGACTCACCCATTTTGTTGTCATCTCCCCATACATCGCCTCACCCATTTTGTTGTCATCTCCCCATACATCGCCTCACCCATTTTGTTGTCATCTCCCCATACATCGCCTCACCCATTTTGTTGTCATCTCCCCATACATCGCCTCACCCATTTTGTTGTCATCTCCCCATACATCGCCTCACCCATTTTGTTGTCATCTCCCCATACATCGCCTCACCCATTTTGTTGTCATCTCCCCATACATCGCCTCACCCATTTTGTTGTCATCTCCCCATACATCGCCTCACCCATTTTGTTGTCATCTCCCCATACATCGCCTCACCCATTTTGTTGTCATCTCCCCATACATCGCCTCACCCATTTTGTTGTCATCTCCCCATACATCGCCTCACCCATTTCGTTGTCATCTCCCCATACATCGCCTCACCCATTTCGTTGTCATCTCCCCATACATCGCCTCACCCATTTTGTTGTCATCTCCCCATACATCGCCTCACCCATTTTGTTGTCATCTCCCCATACATCGCATCACCCATTCGTTGTCATCTCCCCATACATCGCCTCACCCATTTCGTTGTCATCTCCCCATACATCGCCTCACCCATTTCGTTGTCATCTCCCCATACATCGCCTCACCTATTTCGTTGTCATCTCCCCATACATCGCCACACCCATTTTGTTGTCATCTCCCCATACATCGCCTCACCCATTTCGTTGTCATCTCCCCATACATCGACTCACCCATTTTGTTGTCATCTCCCCATACATCGCCTCACCCATTTTGTTGTCATCTCCCCATACATCGCCTCACCCATTTTGTTGTCATCTCCCCATACATCGCCTCACCCATTTTGTTGTCATCTCCCCATACATCGCCTCACCCATTTTGTTGTCATCTCCCATACATCGCCTCACCCATTTTGTTGTCATCTCCCCATACATCGCCTCACCCATTTTGTTGTCATCTCCCCATACATCGCCTCACCCATTTTGTTGTCATCTCCCCATACATCGCCTCACCCATTTTGTTGTCATCTCCCCATACATCGCCTCACCCATTTTGTTGTCATCTCCCCATACATCGCCTCACCCATTTTGTTGTCATCTCCCCATACATCGCCTCACCCATTTCGTTGTCATCTCCCCATACATCGCCTCACCCATTTTGAGAAATACCAAGTTGAGAGTCTGCCTTCCTCGCCCACAATTTGTCTTTCCCCCGCATTTCCCCTCCTCCCTGATCACCCCTTCTTCCTCCTCCCCCATCACCCTCAGCCTGCGCTCAAGAAAGAAAAAATGGAAGCGACAAGAAGAGGTTAACAGCCGAAGGAGAGTTACGGCCAGGCTTCAACGCCCCGAAGACGTGAACGAGCTGAATGAGGGAGGGTGAGGGGAGAGGAGGAGGGGAGGAGGGAAGGGTGTTAGCGGGGTGAGCGTGTTGACTCCTCATCACTCCCGTCACTCAGCTTCTCAAACGAGTGCAGGAAGAGATAAAAGTTATATTGTTTTACGACATTCCACCTTCCCCCCTACCCCCCCACAACCTACCCCCAACCCCCCACCTTCCCCCCCACCCCCACCTACCCCTTTTCCTCCGTCCCCCACCCCTGGGGACGGTGGGGGACGTAGGAAATGACCCCTAACTCTTCTCCCCACGTCTTCTACCTCTCTCTCCCCCACGTCTCCTACCTCTGCCCCCACGTCATGATTATATCATGATTAAGGTACATATACTAACAGTGAAGTACTCCCACATGGGCTTACACTCATCACCACATCATTGAGAAGCGGGACCAAAGAGCCAGAGCTCAACCCCCGCAAGCACAATTAGGTGAGTACATCACATGGGTTATACACCTCACAACGTCAATATATAGAGGAACAACAACAACAACAATCAAATTACTAACGACACCAGTCACAACAACAACAAAGAAGCAACGAAGAATCAAGAAAGACGCAACGACGATGCAACAAAGACGCAACGAAGAAGCAACAAAGGCGCAACGAAGAAGCAACAAAGATGCAACGAAGAAGCAACAAAGATGCAACGAAGAAGCAACAAAGATGCAACGAAGAAGCAACAAAGATGCAACGAAGAAGCAACAAAGGCGCAACGACGATGCAACAAAGACGCAACGAAGAAGCAACAAAGATGCAACTAGAATTAAAGAAGACGCAAGCAAGGAGAGCTGCCTGCCAGCGACACTGCCTGTAACAGCACTGGGATGGTTGTTACCGAGCGTGACAACGCCGCACATGGTCACTCACACAAGGCAGCCGCACTGTGTATATAGTGTGTTACAGTGGTGACCCCTTGTGTGTATGTCTCGGGTTATAATACAATACACAGCAGCGGTGTGGCTGGTGGGAGGGGTGGCTGGTGGGAGGGGTGGCTGGTGGGAGGGGTGGCTGGTGGGAGGGGTGGGGGGGGGGTGGGGTGGCTGGTGGGAGGGGTGGCTGGTGGGAGGGGTGGGGGGGGGAGGGGTGGATGGTGGGAGGGGTGGCTGGTGGGAGGGGTGGGGGGGGGGGAGGGGTGGCTGGTGGGTGGGGTGGCTGGTGGGAGGGGTGGCTGGTGGGAGGGGTGGGGGGGGGGAGGGGTGGCTGGTGGGAGGGGTGGGGGGGGGAGAATAAAAGGATAGAGGAAGAGGACAGCCAGAGAGAAGGTGGAAGAGTTTCGTCATTTTATCAAGATCTTAAGCTGAAATTATTACATAGAGAGATTCCAGTACAGTATTCGAAAAAAGGCAACTGAAGCCTATTATATATCTATCTCTCAAAGAGCCAACTTGTACATTTTTCTGATGCTATCGGAGCCCTGAAAGTCAGAAAAATTATGATGAATGAATTTGGTCATCTTGATACCTGGTCGACAGTAAATTTATTGTAAGTCAATTTCTCAGCTTGCTTGGACGTGAACTGTGAGACCTGTCAAGTGCTGAGCTTGATAAGCCAAATTGTGAAAAAGAGGTAATGTCCAAGGTATATATCTCAGGTCTCCGTATATACCTGCACTCTCCTGCTTGGCCTCGTGTCCGCATCTACTCTTGAAGAAGTAATTCCCAAACGAGTGATAATCCATTTGATATCCCTTTGTCTGAGGGGAATCGCCCATCCAGCAGACACCATCAGCTTCTTTCCAGGCATTCGCTTATTACCGGCAACTGACACTTTGCCAGAAACATCAACTCGATTATAAGGAAATGGAACTTAGAGTGAGGGGAGTAGAGCAGGAGGTCTACAGGATGTAATAACACAACCAGTCAGTAGAAAAATAATGCATGCATTATTAAGGGATTACTGTCGCCTACAGATAACTTGCTGACCAGCACTTCATGTCTTGTTCAGGTCACATGTATGCTACGGGAGCTCTGTGTTCAGGACACATGTATGTTACGGGAGCTCTGTGTTCAGGACACATGTATGCTACAGGAGCTCTGTGTCCAGGACACATGTATGCTACGGGAACTCTGTGTTCAAGACACATGTATGCTACGGGAGCTCTGTGTCCAGGACACATGTATGCTACGGGAACTCTGTGTTCAAGACACATGTATGCTACGGGAGCTCTGTGTTCAAAGTGTTCCATG
>NC_091170.1:39656172-39701017 GCF_040958095.1 Procambarus clarkii | reverse complement strand
CACCATCAATTTGGGCATTCCCTCCAATGCGTTATGTGTAGTTTCCTCCGAGGTTATGGGTCCCCCTTCTTCCAGCCAGAGGTGGTACTCCCTTCCCTTTTTATAAAAAAAAAAAAAAAATGAAAGTGTATTGCATATTGCATAGTTCAAATCTGAACGAGAATGTTACCATAAAAGCTCCTGAAGATGGTCAGGGGTCTAAGACATGTTAAGGATGCAGTAAGCTTTCCTCTCTGTACCCCAACTCTTAGGCGCTGCGAGCAGGAAACTTGTTCCTCTGGAGACGTTAATTACATTAGCTCTTGTCCCACTCCATCAGCAACTCTAGTACACATTGACCCCACGAGCCTAGGATTTCTGAACTTACCGGAACGAAGCTGTTGAGCTGTGCCAGACCTCCGTGTATGTCGCCTTTGAGAAACTCCCTGAGAAGCGTGGTGTGTGTGGTTGACTTTGTGCAGGGGGCAGGTGGCTGTGTCCCACCTGCTCTTGATGGTGACTTACCCCAGCTTCCCTTGATGGTGACTTACCCCAGCTTCCCTTGATGGTGACTTACCCCAGCTTCCCTTGATGGTGACTTACCCCAGCTTCCCTTGATGGTGACTTACCCCAGCTTGATGGTGACTTACCCCAGCTTCTCTTCTCTTAATGATAACTTACCCCACCTTCTGTTGATGGTGACTTACCCCACCTTCTCTATGCTGGGGTTCTTCTGGCAGTGGTTCCCGGTGACTTACCCTACAGCACACTGTGGAGACTGGGTTGGTGTGCTTGCCGCCACAATAATGGAACATGTCTCTAGTTCACCTGCCTGGGGGGTAAGGAGGGGGGGGGTAGGACACCAAGGCTTACCAGATCAGGTTGGGACATCTTACCACGCGGACACTTGACCACGAGGTCACTACGACTTTAGATCCTCTTATTTGTTCTATGTATTTCTACCTTAAAAGATCCGCTTCTTACTATTGTTATTTATTTCCTTGAAAATGTTATATTTTCAAGATGATTTATTGTGTTTCCAAATTTTCTGATATGCTTTTTATGGTTTTATTTTTTGTTTGTTTTTGATTGCTTAAATTTTTTGTTATGTTTTTGATTGTTTAAAATTTTTGTTTATATGTTTGTTTGTCACAGCTGAAATTTTTGCAGGTTTGTCCGTCTGGCCAATTGTCTCATTTTGGATTTTCATTTGTATATTTCCTATTTGCATTCGCCATGTTTGCATAATTCTCATTTCCATATTCCACACTTATGCTTGACTTCCCATTCTGGAGGATATTAGTGTTTTTTGTGTAGTGTATGTTTGCGTATACTCCAGTGGTATACCAGTTGCAGGCAGACTGTCATTACTGATTATGTCTAATCCCTCCTTCTGTCTCTCTCTCTTTCTTTCTTTCTTGAGAAGTTCAGAAAGGTAGCCACAGCAGCTGAACACTCCAAACTCCTGTTAGCAGGCCTTGAACTCTTCCTTCCTACACCTCATCTCACAAGAATATATAAACGTATACAAAAAATTGCGAAATTATGCTGTGCTCGCTGTCGCTCGCTCGCACGCACGCACGCACGCACACACGCACGCACGCACGCACACACGCACGCACGCACGCACGCACGCGCACACACACACACACACCACACACATTCACACTCACACACATTCACACTCACACACATTCACACACACACACACACACACACACACACACACACACACACACACACACACACACACACACACACACACACACACACACACACACACACATACACACACACACACATACACACACATACACACACACACACACACACACACACACACACACACACACACACACACACACACACACACACACACACACACACACACACACACACACACACACATTCACACTCACACACACACACACACACTCACACACAGGGGGGTAGTGGCTGAGTGGACAGCGCTCTTGACTCGTGGACATAGGGACCGGGGTTCGATCCTCAGTACCGCCGGAAAAACAAATGGGCAGAGTTTTCTTCACCCTGATGCCCTTGTTACCTAGCAGTAAATAAGTATCTGGAAGTTAGACAGCTGCTACGGGCTGTATCCTATGTGTGTGTGTGTGTGTGTGTGTGTGAGTGTGTGTGTGTGTGTGTGTGTGTGTGTGTGTGTGTGTGTGTGTGTGTGTGTGTGTGTAGGGTGGGAGGGGGGGGAATTAGTTAGTAGTTAGTAACAGTTGAGAGGCGGGCCGAAAGAGCACAGATCAACCCCTTGCAAGCACAACTAGGTAAATACATATCAGGCACATCAGCCAATAGGCTCAGGAACCTGTTCATCAGTTGATTGACAGTTGAGAGCCAGAGCTCAACCCCCGCAAGCACAACTAGGTGAGTATACACACACACACACACACACACACACACACACACACACACACACACACACACACACACACACACACACACACACACACACACATTAACGATTCCAGAAAGAGACCTGGGAGTGGATGTGACACCTAATCTAACTCCTGAGGCACATATAAATAGGATAACGACAGCAGCGTACTCTACACTGGCGAAAATTAGAACTTCATTCAGAAACCTAAGTGAGGAGGCTTTTAGGGCGCTTTACACTGCCTAAGTGAGACCAGTCTTAGAGTATCCCGCGCCATCATGGAGTCCCCAACTGAAGAAACACATAAGGAAACTGGAGAAGGTTCAGAGGTTTGCGACGAGCCAAGTCCCAGAGTTACGAGGGATGGGATATGAAGAGCGTCTGAAGGAACTGAACCTTACGACACTAGAGAAAAGAAGAGAGAGAGGAGATATGATAGGGACATATAAAATACTCAGGGGAATTGACAAAGTGGAAATAGATGAAATGTTCGCACGGAATAGTAATAGAACAAGGGGACATGGGTGGAAACTGGAAACTCAGATGAGTCACAGAGATGTTAGGATGTTTTCTTTTAGTGTGAGAGTAGTGGAAAAATGGAATGCACTTGAGGAACAGGTTGTGAAAGCAAACTCTATTCATAATTTTACAATTAGTTATGATAGGGAAATGGGACAGGAGTCATTGCTGTAAACAACCGATGGCTGGAAAGGCGGGATCCAAGAGTCAATGCTCGATCCTGCAGGCACAAATAAGTGAGTACACACAGACACACACACACACACACGTGTGGGTTTGTGTGTTAGAGAGAAATATAGGCAGTAGATATGAAAAGGTAGATTGGTAAGAAAGGCGGGGTCCAAGAGCTAATAGGTCGATTCTGCAGGCACAAATAGTAAATACACATGTGCAAGCAGCAATGTGCGGGCGTGCATGTACCACAGTGAGAGTTGTGTCAATGACGGACTCCCCTGCACAAAATGCAATGTGTGAACAATTATAGAGTATAAGCGAGTATACGATAAACACTTACATGAGAATATACCTAACTTTACAAGGATTTATATAGCATAATGAGTTTATCTTCATACTGCAAAATGAGAATAATTGTTTCTGTACGTTCTGACTGCCATTTATAGAAAATAATGGTGATAATATATCAACGTGAATGGTGGGCATTTTGTAATCTGAAGTGTTGGGGAAATCTGCAGTGAGCGCTGGAGAATGCCAGAGTGTCAGATATCTCTAACATTGGAGCCAGTTTACTGGAAGCAAAAGTAGCTACAACCTCTTTATGGTGTGTTGTAGATTACAATTATATCCTTTTTTTGGAGCTGTTTGCAAGAGTTTATTTTAGATTGCGTGTCGAGGGTGAATACCACCTTTACAATAAATATTTGTTGCCTTGGTATGGTAACTTTATTATTTACGAAATACAGAACAGCGCAAAATATTTACTGAATTTGCTAATCAATATTGTTGATATTATTGTAAAATTATTTTTTAGCACTGAAAATACAGTCACATAAGAAATTGCTATTAGTTGAGCATAAAGTGTTGTCGATCCTATAAATATTTTATGTTTCAGCTTCAAAGAGCTCAGAACTTATGAGACTCAGAGTTCGAATAACATAGGAAGGAGAGAACCGCGTTTTTGTAATGACTTTTTTTATATATGTAATGTTATCAACAGTACGCCACGTTAAGGTTACCATGCCTTTAACTTTGGCCAAGTTGGGGAGGCACTTAATGCCCACTTAAGACCACACAAATATTACAGCGACTTGAGCAACGGTCCAGGACGGACTGGTACCTCGTCATTTATTTTATTTTCAGACTTGTGGGTTGGGAGTGTAATGTTCAGGCGAGATATTGTGACATTGTCTGCAGCACAAATATTACAGAACCCTACAGCTGTCAAATGTCATGATTTGGCAGTTAAATGATTTATCCAATCTGAGTGATTGTGGCAACACTTCGTTGATTGTGTTACGTAACAATCTGTCACCTATTAAACAGTTTGCTGACAGATGCAGCATAAATATAAGTCAAGGAATACTCACCCTTGACAATATTATTATTAACATGTTGTGAAGTGACTTGTGTATGAACGTTGTTGGATTAGTAATACCCGTAATACCCAGGGGCCAGATTCACAAAAGCATTTACGCAAGCACTTACGAACCTGTGCATCTTTTCTCAATCTTTAGCGGCTTTGTTTCCAATTATTAAACAGTTAATGAGCTCCGAAGCACCAGGAGGCTGTTTATAACAATAACAACAGTTGAATGGAAAGTTTTCATGCATGTAAACTGTTTAATAAATGTAACCAAAGCCGTCAAAGATTGAGGAAAGATGTACACGTTCGTAAGTGCTTGCGTAAGTGCTTTCGTGAATCTGGCACCTGGCCACCTGTTATTGCCTCACTTACACCGGGTCAGGTGCTCGCTCCTATACATGAATACGTTGTACTCATATACTCACTTCTGATGATCGTGAACAGAATCACCGGAGAGCACTTGACAGAGACAGACAGACACATAGAAACAGCGAGAGACAGAGACAGACGTAAAGAGTAATCTAATGTTCAGGAGTTTTCTGAGACCAATTTGAAGGCCAGTATGTACTCTCATTACGACTCCATATTGTTATTCCCTGGTTAATAAGACACAACCACCCCACCATGACCTGAAGAAACGCCCCGTTATAATAACACGCGACTGACAAACGACGCTAAATTACTAACTTGAGAATAAACGACTGGCTCACTAAACTCTTCATACATAAGGAATAAAGCCTTATGAAGCTTCCCAGAGCGTCGCGTGTTCCTTGTGGCTGATGAATATTTGATAACGCAACCCCTCGGCCCACCCCTCGGCCCACCCCTCGGCCCACCCCTCAGCCCACCTCTCGGCCCACCCCTCAGCCCACCTCTAGGCCCACCCCTCGGCCCACCTCTCTGCCCACCCCTCGGCCCACCCCTCGGCCCACCCCTCGGCCCACCCCTCGGCCCACCCCTCGGCCCACCCCTCGGCCCACCCCTCAGCCCACCTCTCGGCCCACCCCTCAGCCCACCTGAGGCCCTCCCCTCGGCCCACCTGAGGCCCACCTCTCTGCCCACCCCTCGGCCCACCCGTCGGCCCACCCCTCGGCCCACCCGTCGGCCCACCTGAGGCCCACCTCTATGCCCACCCGTCGGCCCACCCCTCGGCCCACCCCTCGGCCCACACCTCGGCCCACACCTCGGCCCACCCGTCGGCCCACCTGAGGCCCACCTCTATGCCCACCCGTCGGCGCACCCCTCGGCCCACCCCTCGGCCCACCCCTCGGCCCACACCTCGGCCCACCCCTCGGCCCACACCTCGGCCCACCCCTCGGCCCACCCCTCGGCCCACCCGTCGGCCCACCTGAGGCCCACCTCTATGCCCACCTCTATGCCCACCCCTCGGCCCACACCTCGGCCCACCCCTCGGCCCACCCCTCGGCCCACACCTCGGCCCACCTCACTACAAAACACCGGGAACATTGCCCGGCTCT
This sequence comes from Procambarus clarkii, assembly GCF_040958095.1. Taxonomy (NCBI): domain Eukaryota; kingdom Metazoa; phylum Arthropoda; class Malacostraca; order Decapoda; family Cambaridae; genus Procambarus; species Procambarus clarkii. Next base: position 39,695,097 of record NC_091170.1, on the reverse strand, counting down.
CAAGCGGTAATGCAGATGTTATCACTAGTCTAAATACCAAACATTTTCATTATCTTTTGTATTGCAACGTCAACACATTATTCTACAATATCTGTACAAATATACCCAAACATATGTATATGTATGCATATACATATTCATATTTATATACATACATATGTACTTGTATATATACATATACGTATAAAGCTTAATCATTCCATAAGATTTTTTTTTTAATATTATATTTTAGAAAAATTCGGCTTGTTAGCAACCTGGCTGTTATGGTAAGGTATTTATTAGGAGAGAGCGCTAAGCCATTATTACAGCCGGGATCGTTCTCGATTCGCAATCGGGAATTCCGGGTTCGAATCCCGGGCGGGACATAAATGCTTGGACGCTTTCCTTATCACCTAATGCATCTGTTCACCTGGCAGTTAATAGGTACCCAGGAGTTAGTCAAGCTTATTGCCGGGTTGCGTCCTGGGGAGGGTAAGTAATTCGACCCTGGGAGGACCTCGATGTAAGCCTAACATATACATATACACTGGCTGCCTGCCCCCGGACATAACGAATTACATTATATAATTTATTATATAATATAAATATAATATATTTATAATATGATATAATATAATATATATATTATTGATATTATAATATAATAGATACATAATATAAAAGTTCTATGTCCATAAAAGACCATGTCTGTCTGTATATTTGTTTGTTTGTCCAAGGAAGGAGGCCAGACACTTGCTCCTAGTTTCACTCAACTTTTCAAGACGACACATGGGTGGTATGTGACTGTCAATGGCGGGTAGGCGTCTGCCACATTGCCTGCCTTAGAGAAATATCGGCAACATCAGTGACCCGCCCTCCCCCCTTGCTCTTAGTATGTGTACTTCTATTGTGGCCCTTTGCAGTTTATCTGTACATGCTTTTCTTGTGTCAAATTCGTGTGTAGGTTTGCTGGTGGATGTATTTACCAGTGCCACTAACTTTTTCCACCTGTCGTCATAGTTCCAGTGATGTAGTTTGTGCATTCATTTTTATTAACATAAAGTTCCACAAACTTCCAATCTCTGCTCACTAGGAGTGCAACTCTTCCTGCCTCTCTTCGTTTCATTTCTTGACTTATTACCTGCTATTCTCCAGGAAACACTGCATCACAGATCATGTCGTTTATCTTATGTGTGTGTATTTACTATTTTGTATTTACTATTTGTGCTTGTAGAATCGAGCTGTTTGACCCCGCCTTTCTAATCGTCGGTTGTTTAATGTACTGATTCCCGACCTTTGTCATATCTTTTCCTTACATTTCTCTCTAACACACACACACACACACACACACACACACACACACACACACACACACACACACACACACACACACACACACACACACACACACACACACAAATGGTCTCTGACTATTTTCGGATTTCTACTTAACTCTGAATAATTTAGATCTTTTACTGGACTCTGACAATATTCGGGTCTAAAATAATCTCTGTCTCATTTAGGTAAATTTCGGTCCTCAAATGGTCTCGTTTTATTTTTGGTCTTAAATGGTCTCTGTTGAATTTCGGTCTTTACAAGTAAACAGCCGTAAAAGGTTATACAACTAAAAGTCACGGCTAAGATGTCTATTTTCCTTAACAAAACTTCTATGACGAATATTCTTTGAAAATGGTCTTTTTTTCCAAATTTTGGCCATAAACTTGTAAATAAACTCCTATGATTACACGAACTCTGAAATATTTTCATAAAACTGAACTCTGAAAAATTTTGAATTTCTCCCATAAGAACTCTTAACAAACTTCTATGAAATTATTTTTCTCATAAGAACTCTTAATAAACTTTTATGATCGTCTTTGAAAAATGCGCGATTTTGAAAACAAGCTAAAATTGTCCGTAGAGTTTATTCTCAGTAAGATGAGAGCATTCACTCTTGTGTTGATGATATCCTCAAAATGCTTCCGGAGTCTGCCAGTTCAGACTGTATGACTAACCATCCTGTCTGATGGGGAGTTTTTAGCATCACCTAGTTAGCTTTTTTTTTTTTTTTTTTTTTTAACACATTAGGTATATATGTGTTATATGTGGTATATATGTGTCTGCATTAGTGCAGCTACCCTAGATGAAGTTTGACACACTGTAATCCACGTCATATAGTATAGGGTAGCTGCACTAATGCAGATGTACCTCATGAATTAATAAAAAAAAATGAGAGCAAACTTTGCCCTTGAATTTTTCTATAAGATTTTCTTACTTATTTTCTCCCATAAGAACTCTTAACAAACTTCTAAGATCTCGGAAATTATTTTCTCTTAAGAATTCATTAATTTCAAATCAGTGACTGGCCAAACTTAACTGGAACCCCCTGCAGTCCAGCGAGGACTGCCCCCCCCCCCCCAAAAAAAAAAAATCCTCGCTGGACTGCCATCCCTGCTACTAGGGATAACAAAGAGCCAAAACACCCCCCCCCCCTCACAAATAAGTGAGTACACACACACACACACATCCCCAGTATGCAGCCCGTAGCAGCTGCCTAACTCCCAGGTACCTATTTACTGCTAGGTGAACATTTCATCTATTTCCACTTTGTCAATTCCCCCTGAGTATTTTATATGTTCCTATCATATCCCCATCTCTCCCTTCCTTTTTCTAGTGTCGTAAGGTTCAGTTCCTTCAGGCGCTCTTCATATCCCATCCCTCGTAACTCTGGGACGAGCCTCGTCGCAAACTTCTGAACCTTTTCCAGTTTCCTTATGTGTTTCTAAAGTTGGGGACTCCATGATGGGGCGGCATACTCTAAGACTGGTGTCACGTAGGCAGTGTAAAGCGCCCTAAATGTCTCCTCACTTAGGTTTCTGAATGAAGTTCTAACTCACCCAGGGTGTGTGTGTGTGTGTAATTACCTAAGTGTAGTTACAGGATGAGAGCTACGCTCGTGGTGTCCCGTCTTCCCAGCACTCTTAGTCATATAACGCTTTGAAACTACTGACGGTCTTGGTCTCCACCACCTTCTCACCTAACTTGTTCCAACCGTCTACCACTCTGCGAAAGTGAATTTTCTTATATTTCTTCGGCATCTGTGTTTAGCTAGTTTAAATCTATGACCTCTTGTTCTTAAAGTTCCAGGTCTCAGGAAATCTTCCCTATTGATTTTATCAATTCCTGTTACTATTTTGTATGTAGTGATCATATCACCTCTTTTTCTTCTGTGTTCTAGTTTTGGCATATTTAATGCCTCTAACCTCTCCTCGTACCTCTTGCCCTTCAGTTCTGGGAGCCACTTAGTAGCATGTATTTGCACCTTTTTCAGTGTGTTGATGTGCTTCTTAAGATATGGGCACCTATGTACTCACCTAGTTTATGTGTGTGTGTGTGTGTGTGTGTGTGTGTGTGTGTGTGTGTGTGTGTGTGTGTGTGTGTGTGTGTGCGTGCGTGCGTGCGTGCGCTCGTGTGTGAGTGTGTGTGTTTGAATGTATTTGACTATAATACTGCTGTAATTCTTAGACTATGAATCGTCTTAACTTCCCTGGAATTTTGTCATTGGTGTTCTGTGACGGCGACCCAGACAATGTTGCTCAACGTAATGCCAAATGGAGTCGAGGCTCAAGACACTCATATTCCCACAAACAAATGCTTTCCACTGACTGTAAATGTGTTCTGAGAAGCAATTGTAGCTGGTGCCGTAAGGTGTTCTGTTGATGAAAGCAATCAATATAGACGGAGTGAGAGCACTGGTAGCTGGTCAGAGGGGGCGGGGGGGGGGAGATGATTGAGGGGGGATTGAAGGGGGGGAAAAGGGTGTAAAGGAGGGAGGAAAAAGGGGGAGTGGATAAGTGTAGCGGGATAATGATTGTGTTTATACAAGGGGTGATTAAAGATTGTGAAGTGAGGATGATGGGGAGATGTTGATAGTGAGGATGATGGGAAGTGAGAATGATGGAAAGTGTAGATGATGGGAAGTGAGGATATTGTAAAGTGAGGACGATATATAGCGATAACATTCTTGATAACTGTTTTGTTATACCTATTTCTACTTTCTTTATTGCCTTCATTACAAGTGTTGGTGGTGGCCTCTCCTGCGCCTGCAGATATCACCAGTCACAACGAGACTCACATCAATAATATATTGAATCAAGGTACTCTTAAAGTAATAGTGATTGTAGCCTCATATAAGTATTGTAACGAGAGGCATAACAAATTTGTACAATCAGTGATTTTGTCCTATATTGCTTTATTCTGACGGCTAATAAAGCTCGCGTCCCAGTTATTACCACGACACTGTCAAAAGTGATTACGTGCACCTCACACGGTCAGGTCATCTCTGAGTCCTTGCGATTTTCCAGACATCAAATATTCACACTAGATTACGCTCTCACAAACTTATCGGAACATTTAGTTTTTTAGAGCAGAATATAACGAGCTCAGTCACGTCATTGTTCGACCTTATGTTACTTGCAAGACTTTAAGAAATCCTGGAAGCTGAATAGAAATATTTATATTTGCTCATGTGTGTATGAGTAAATAAATACACACACACACAAACGCGCGCGCACACACACACACACAAACGCGCGCGCACACACACACACACACACACACACACACACACACACACACACACACACACACACACACACACACACACACACACACACACACACTTTTCCCACCACTTTTTCACACCGTCAGCCGGTGGCCGAGCGGACAGCACTATGGTCACGTGATGCTGTGGTCCCGTGTTCGATCCGGGACGCCGGCGAGAAACGATGTGTAGAGTATCTTTCACCCTATGCCCCTGTTACCTAGCAGTAAATAGGTACCTGGGAGTTAGTCAGCTGTCACAGACTGCTTTTTGGGGTGTGTGTGGGGTGCGAGGAAAAAAATAGTAGTAGTAGAAACAGTTGATTGACAGTTGAGAGGCGGGCCGAAAGAGCAGAGCTCAACCCCCACAAGCACAACTAGGTGAATACACACACACACACACACACACACACATATATATATATATATATATATATATATATATATATATATATATATATATATATATATATATATATATATATATATATATATATATTTTTTTTTTAACACTCAACCCACCAGGAGACTCGAACCCTGGCCCACCGAGTGGCAGGTACACACTGTATCCACTGCACCATACTTCCAAGCAATAACAGAGAGGTAGGAATTCTGGGGTATTTAACAGAATAATGCTTTGAAGTATGGTGCAGTGGATACAGTGTGTACCTGCCACTCTGTGGGCCAGAGTTCGAGTCTCCTGGTGGGTTGAGTGTTAAAAAGTTATAAACTTCAGCTTGCGGTTATTAGGCAAGTCTGTGCATATATATATATATATTTATATATACATATATATATATATATATATATATATATATATATATATATATATATATATATATATATATATATATATATATATATGTGTCGTACCTAGAAGCCAGAACGCACTTCTCAGCCTACTATGCAAGGCCCGATTTGCCTAATAAGCCAAGATTTCATGAATTAATGTTTTTTCGACTACCTAACCTACCTAACCTAACCTAACCTAACTTTTTCGGCTACCTAACCTAACCTAACCTATAAAGATAGGTTAGGTTAGGTTAGGTTAGGTAGGGTTGATTAGGTTCGGTCATATATCTACGTTAATTTTAACTCCAATAAAAAAAATTGACCTCATACATAATGAAATGGGTAGCTTTATCATTTCATAAGAAAAAAATTAGAGAAAATGTATTAATTCATGAAAACTTGGCTTATTAGGCAAATTGGGCCTTGCATAGTAGGCTGAGAAGTGCGTTCTGGCTACTAGGTACGACATATATATATATATATATATATATATATATATATATATATATATATATATATATATATATATATATATATATATATTCACACACATACAGAGCAGTGTGTGCATGCCCCACATGCAGGAGACTTCCTCCTGGCAGTACCCATGTCGGCAACGGGCACGCGTCTAGATCCAGATTCCCTTCGTGTAGCAGTGGCCCTCCGCCTTGGTGCCCCAGTTCATACTGAATACCAGTGTATTTGCAACAGGGTGGACACAGACCAATATGGACTGCATGGGTTGCATTGCGGAAGCACAAAGAGCTGTCATACAAGACACTACGAGCTCAATGACATCATCAAGAGGACCCTTGTCTCAGCTCAGTGCCCAGCGGAGAGAAAACCTCGCATCCTAGAGTACCAAAACCCGGATGACCCCGCACTTCGCCCTGATGGCATCACAATATACCACTGGAAAAGGGGCAAACAGTTGGTGTGGGACTACACATGTGTATCCACCCTGGCTGATACCTTATATACACTTCGGAGCTGATCAAGCACGCGGGGCGGCCAACCACAGGGAAATAGTAAAATCAGTCAAATTCAGGCGACTGGAAGGTCAATACACCTTTGTTCCCATAGCGTCTGAGACGCATGGCCCCTGGGGTAGGAGTGCCTTGGGATTTCTCAAGGAATTGGGCTCAAGGCTCATTGACGTCACCAAAGCCCCAAGGGCTGCCAGTTTCTTGTTTCAGCTCCTCAGTGTGGCGATCCAGAGGGGGAACGCCCGCTGCGTCCTCGGTTCCTGTCCGGAAGTGATGGAACTTCAAGAGATCCGTAACCTTTAAGCACTTATTGTAGCAATTAATGTACATCTTGTAACATTTAAATAGATAATAAAGCACAACAAAACACAAAAGGAAGGAGGTGGTAGGAGAAAAGCACACAGAAACTGTATTGGAGGGTACCTAAACATTCCCTCTAATACGTTATGTGTGGTTTCCTCCGAGGCTAAGGGTCCCCCTTCTTGCAGCCACAGGTGATACTCCCTTCCAAATTTATATATATATATATATATATATATATATACATATATATATATATATATATATATATATGTACATATATATATATATATGTATATATATGTATATATATATATATATATATATATATATATATATATATATATATATATATATATATATATATATATATATATATATAGTATTTCTGATAACAATGTATCAGAAATAATAGCGATAAAAGTTACTGTTAGATATATATAACATTCATGCATAAATATATTCCTAAACATTGCCCGTGACCGCCTGGGAAGTTGTAACCAAAGACAATATAATGGGCTCTGACCCCATTTCCATAATCTATCCACATAAAATTACTTAATACTAATGACAGAAATTGATGGTGAGAGGCAAGAGAGATCATGTCTGGAGAGGCAAGATGGAGGGGGCCACTTTCCACACCAAAGGCACTTCTTTACTGTGATGATTGACCTGACATACTGAGAGGCGACTCAACTGGCAAAAGTAACGAGCATAAACTACTCCCAAGATTGATTACTGTGCTCAGTACCGATAAAGTATATCGACAACACATCATATTTCTCCAGCAGTATCACCACACGTCATACTTGTGAAGGTATATCCATCATATATCACACTTCAAGTATATCTGCCGTTTTGCAACGGTTACTGCATGTGCGTTATACTTGCAGTTTATCAACAACATTCCAGCAGATTCATTCGTCATACTGCATCAGAGGTATCCGCCATCCCAGAAAAGGTATATCCACCATACATGGATGGGTATATCCGCCATACATGGATGAGTATATCCATCTTCCGGGCGTGAGGGAGCACAGAGGAAGGCGGAAGAGTGTAAGACCAGCGGCTGGGCGGGGCGGGGAATAATCAGGAGAGGGACAGCTCTACAATCACCTGACAGGTATTGATTGTTGTAAGACGCATGACGTGTATGGCGGGGAGGGATTGGCAGGAAAGGAATAGGAGGAAGTGGAAGATAATCAGAAGGATGAGGAGGATGGAGGGAAAATGAGAGACGGGGATGGAGAGAGAAAACGCATGGAGCAGCAACACCCTCCCAGGGACCCTAGGGAGCAGCAACACCCTCCCAGGGACACTGGGGAGCAGCAACACACTCCCAGGGACCCTAGGGAGCAGCAACACCCTCCCAGGGACACTGGGGAGCAGCAACACACTCCCAGGGACCCTAGGGAGCAGCAACACCCTCCCAGGGACACTGGGGAGCAGCAACACCCTCCCAGGGACCCTGAGGAGCAGCAACACCCTCCCAGGGACCCTAGGGAACAGCAACACCCTCCCAGGGACCCTAGGGAACAGCAACACACTCCCAGGGACCCTAGGGAACAGCAACACCCTCCCAGGGACCCTAGGGAACAGCAACACCCTCCCATGGACCCTAGGGAACAGCAACACACTCCCAGGGACCCTAGGGAACAGCAACACCCTCCCAGGGACCCTAGGGAACAGCAACACCCTCCCAGGGACCCTAGGGAACAGCAACACCCTCCCATGGACCCTAGGGAACAGCAACATACTCCCAGGGACCCTAGGGAACAGCAACACCCTCCCAGGGACCCTAGGGAACAGCAACACCCTCCCAGGGACCTTGGCCTCATGCAACATGTATAAATAACGCGCCTCAGCGAACATTACTTTTCACGAAAGAGAATATAAATCCCCTGTCAGCAGTGGAAGGGAGAGGGGAGGGAGGGAGGGAGGGAGGGAGGTGGGATGGATGAGGGAGGGTGCACTGGGGGTTGGGATGGATGGTTGAGAGGGAAGGGTGAGTGAGGGATTGTATAAGGTGGGGGGTTGGATATATATATATATATATATATATTGCTTGCTCCCCATGCAGGGGACTTCCGTTGGCAGTCTTAATCCTCAGCAGTTCCATATTGTAGTCACTCCGCTCTGTGCCGTTGTTGTTGTTGTTGTTTTAGATTTAGCTACTCAGAACGAAATGTCCATGTAGCACGGGCTATAGTGAGCCCGTAATTGAGTTGGGATATTCGCGATAACAGTTTTATTGTGATATTTGGGTCAAAGTTTTAAATGGAGGTGGTGTTTCCTCCTTTCCCCCCTTTTCACTACCTATATCTATCTATTCATTTATACACCAATATATCCATCTATCTATTCATTTATATCCATTCATGTAGCCATCATCTACTCATCTTTCAATCTATATATCTATCATATATCTATCCTTATACCCATCTATCTCTTCCTGTATCCATCCACCTACTCATCTATTTGTTCATCTATCTATTGATCTATCCATCCTTCTTTCCATCCATCTACTCATCTATGTATACACCTCTATATCCGTCTATCGATTTATCCGTCTATCAATTCTTTTGTCCATCTATCCATCAATCTATACATCTATCAATTCATATTTCTCTCTTTCGCTGCATTTGTCTATCCATTCATCTATCTACTGTCTGTCTCTGTGTCTGTCTGTTTGTCTGACTCTTGCTCTCTCTCTAATAAACAAATATGATTGTCTAATGTGTGGCTGGTCGTCAGTGAGAGGAGCTTAGTAATGTGAAATACTCAAAATAAGAATTTTGGGGAGCAGCAACATTAAACTTCACACTTTTATATTATAATGGCAGCTGTAGAGGTTACCCCTTAGCCTGATAAAGGGTCCTGGCATGAGAAACCCTTGACGCTGTCTGTTGTCACACTACGGAGAAATGGAAGACAATTGGCGTGGGACAATACTGGAGTATCCACCTTGGTAGCCACATACATCACCCTCTCTGTCGGTCAAGCAGGCGCTGTAGCCACACACAGAGAAAGAGACAAATCAACCAAGTACAGGGATCACCAGTACAACTTTGTTCCAGTAGGATCCGAGACCCAATGGTCCAAAAAGAGAGAGAGTGCAATGAGGTTTCTCAAGGATATCGGTTCCAGGCTTATCGAAACAACAAGCGATCCTAGAGCCACGATCTGTCTTTTCCAGCGCCCCAGTGTGGCGATTTAGAGGAGTACTGCCCGCTGTATCCTCAGTTCCTGCCTGGCGTCGGAGGAGTTTGAAAAATCTACAGCTTCTGGGAAAGATTCTTTGGTTAATTTCCTCCCAATGTTCACATTTTGTAACCAATCAGCTATTTAACCGTGTAACCTTGTACAATAATACTCAAGCAAATACTCAAACGTATTTAGAGTCAAACGGCAAGTTTTTGTCTGAATGCTCTTTATTCCCTTGTCCGAGGCTATGGGTCCCTATAATAGGTGGTACCCCTATATATATATATATATATATATATATATATATATATATATATATATATATATATATATATATATATATATGTTGACTTCAGTGTTGCATATCTGGGTGGTGCTGCCACCCACAGGGAAGTATCCACATCTCGTAAACACAGAGATCTGGATCACAACTACAATTTTGTGTCCGTTGCCTCGGTGACGCTTGGTGCCTGGATCTGGGATCTAGGCTAATTGAAACAACAAGATACCCTACAGTCGCTGACTTCTTCTTCCAGCGCCTCAGCGTGGCGATGCAGAGGGGAAACGCCCACTGCATACATGGTTCCTGCCCGCCACCTGAGGAGCTGGAGGAACTCAACAGTCTGTGACAATTAACCTTGTATCTTTTAAAGAGCAAAAGATAGATGTTGACCAGGGGGACGGGGAGGGTAGAAGGGCAGAGGAACATTAAATGTTGAGGAAGATAATAAAGTTGAAGGGAAAAATATAGGAGTATAGGCGTTATTAAAAGATATTCATATCCGTTCAGTATTTCTCTTTTTTCATATAAATTGCATATATAAAAAACAACAAATATTGCATCTAAATTACTCTACTTCCCACTTTATCTTTATTATTCTTCTCCTTTCATCTTTCTCTTTATTACTCTCCTTCCCTGTTCCTCTTTATCACTCTCCGAGTATCTCTCACACCCTCCCATCGTGCCAGCCTCTGGATCACCCAGACAAATGGTTGGTTCTTTAGAGCAGAGACGGTCTGGGTCTGTCACTGTAGCCTGTGTGACGCTGCCTGCGGGTCACACCAACACCTGTGTTGATGACGGGTGTTGTGGCGGTGACACCAACACCTGTGTTGATGACGGGTGTTGTGGCGGTGATTTATGACACCTGTGTTGATGACGGGTGTTGTGGCGGTGATTTATGACACCTGTGTTGATGACATGTGTTGTGGCGGTGATTTATGACACCTGTGTTGATGACGTGTGTTGTGGCGATGATTTATAACACCTGTGTTGATGACGTGTGTTGTGGCGGTGATTTATAACACCTGTGTTGACGACATGCGTTGTGGCGGTGATTTATGACACCTGTGTTGATAACATGCGTTGTGGCGGTGAATAAATAATGAAGTGTGTTGTGAGCGGTGAACACTGAACACCTGTGTTGATAGTGTAGGTTGTGCAGGTAACTTAGGAACAGTTGTGCTGTGGGTGTGTGCGTCAAGATTTTCACTCGTGAAAGCTGACAAGAGAATAAGTATTAGAACTTAGAAGAGAGCAGCTGGTGCTTGGAAGAGGAGCACACGCTTTACAACTTGACGAGCGCTCAAGTCCTTCCTATAATGTAGACGATGTACCGAAAAAAGGAGGCAACAAGGGGGAGGACAGGAAAGGGGAGGAAGTTCAAAGGCGAGGAGGAAGAGGGGAGAAGAATAAGAGGGGAAGAAGAGGAAGAGAGGAAGAAGGGAGTGAAGAAAACGAGAAAGTGGGAAAGGAGGGGAAAGACGAAATCTTATTAGGGTTGGCTTCCAACTTCTACTTTTTAGATTGTGTCTTTTGTTATCTTATTTAACATTCAGATACCTCTAATCTTGGTACTGTCAATGTTTTTAACACTCAGATACCTCTAATCTTGGTACTGTCAATGTTTATAACACTCAGATACCTCTAATCTTGGTACTGTCAATGTTTATAACACCCAGATACCTCTAACCTTGGTACCTTGTTTAGTGCTAGTATAATTAGCGTATTATAGCTCCCATATCCATCCAGTGAGCGGCGGCTGAATGATTTCTCATTCACATAATTTTTCCAGTTTCTTTATGCATAGAAATTTTCATTAGCGGTGAACTAGTTACATACGGGAAAATACTATTTATCAAATATGTATTATTCTTAAAAGATTCATCCATGTGACCCGGAAAGATAATTGATATAAGCTTGCGGGTTATGGTAATGTTCTTGTCTGACGGCATTCACATGAGACAGTTAAGTAAGTCCTAGTTGTGTCTAAGTACAAGTTACAGGATAAACAACCCAGTTGCGTCTGGGTGTAAGTGACAGGATGAACAACCCAGCGGTTTTCCTCCTATTGGGCGGTTGTTGTATATGCTGTATGGTCACTCACAGGATGAGTGACGGATGACGTATTGGGCAGCGTCACTCACAGGATCAGTGACGGTTGACGTATTGGGCAGCGTCACTCACAGGATCAGTGACGGTTGACGTATTGGGCAGCGTCACTCACAGGGTCAGTGACGGTTGACGTATTGGGCAGCGTCACTCACAGGATGAGTGACGCTGCCCAATAAACTCGCCTTTCGATGTGATTTTTTTATTTGCCTACCATAGACACCCATCTAATGGGTTGCAGGTGAAAGACTAGAGTCACGTGCTGTCCTCTATATACGGAGAGCACACAGGATGGCTGACATTTTTGGTAATACATCATTTTTGAAGACATTTCTTGATTATTAGTGTTTGAGTTAATTCTAAATTCTTGAATGTTTTCTCGTGTTTTTACATAATAATGAAAAAGGGAAGGGATGTATCAAGAGAAAATGCCAAGCCATTACGACTATATTGCACTTGGAAGGGGGTGAGGATAAGGACTTGGGACGGTGCCCAAACCACTTGGACGGTAGGGGATTGAACGCTGACCTGCATAAAGCGAGACCGTCGCTCTACCGTCCAGCCCAAGTGGTTGGTCTTATAATAATGGAGAGTACACTAGTAGTTTTAATCACTATTAGTTTTGGTGACACAAATGCGACTAGTTCCAGACTACGTCGGCAGCTAGTACAAACTGCTAGAGATATAGACCTATCATGAAGTTATCTTGAGATGATTTTGGGGCTTAGTGTCCCCGCGGCCCGGTCCTCGACCAGGCCTCCACCCCCAGGAAGCAGCCCGTGACAGCTGACTAGCTCCCAGGTACTTATTTACTGCTAGGTAACAGGAGCATCAGGGTGAAAGAAACTCTGCCCATTGTTTCTCGCCGGCGCCCGGGATCGAACCCGGGACCACAGGATCACGCGTCCAGTGTTCTGTCCGCTCAGCCACCGGCTCCATCTAAGCCTAACTCCACCAACCACACTCCCAACTCTCTATACTGAATATCTTTGCTTGAGTATCAACTGCTTGAGTATCAACTGCTTGAGTATCAACTGCTTGAGTATCAACTGCTTGAGTATCAACTGCTTGAGTATCAACTGCTTGAGTATCAACTGCTTGAGTATCTACTGCTTGAGTATCTACTGCTTGAGTATCAACTGCTTGAGTATCTACTGCTTGAGTATCTACTGCTTGAGTATCTACTGCTTGAGTATCTACTGCTTGAGTATCTACTGCTTGAGTATCAACTGCTTGAGTATCTACTGCTTGAGTATCTACTGAATATACAAAATATCCCCAAAATAGAATATATTTTATTTGTTCTTTCTGTATCAGTTGAAATTATCTTGTGGTTCTATTTGCCGAAGCATCTGATCAGCCATAATGAAAAGTATCTATATAGAGCAAATATTTTATTGTAATGTAAGAGCAGTGAACACGATTCCCGCTGACTTACAGATTAACTTGCCTTGTCTTGCCAAGTCGTGGCCTGTAAAGAATTATTTTAAACGTTAAGAAACAAATTAAATAACACGGAGACTCAATAATAGTAAGTGCAATAATTCACCCGTTGATGCTAGTATTAATTATATAGTACAGTTTCGCGAACTGACAACTAGTATAATAATTCAAATACCGTATAATCGCTGAAATAATCCACTGACTGGCAACTGGTATAACAATCGTGCAGTAGTTGCCAATTAGAATAATCATCCAGCATTAACGAGATGATATGATAAGCCAGTGAAGGATAATGGATACGGTGAAAAATGTGTCAAGTATCAGCTTTGACATGTAACTGGGCGGCGGGCAACAGTTCACTAAAGTCAGCACATAATCCCTGACAATACTTTACATTACCTCTCATAAATAGTTTTTGTCTTTCTACAGGAAAAGTCGAAGATAATATCTTCGGTCAAAAGTTAAGATGGAGAAATTGGGTTTTTGTGAGTCTAAGTTCAAGACAATGTTTATGGTTAATATATAAGATGTGTGCCGGTGCTTGGCTTCTCTACAATCAAAATATTAGGATTAAAAAGTATAAAACCCGAGTGTGTAAAATAATGGTGATGTGGGGAGGCGTAAATCTTGAATCTATTACTGCACATCACACCCCTGCCAGGGAGAAGAGGATAAATAAATAATAGTAGCAACTAGGAGCAGAACCCTACAGCAGGAGGCTAGAGTCTCGCGCAAGTGGAGTCGGATCCCTTGCCTTCACGGCTCGGAGAGGCGTTCCGCGACCACGTTTAAGACGTTTCATTTGTCAGCACTGTTGTAATTACGCCCCGAACTCTTTGACTTTATAGCGAGCTGCGTGGTGGTATAGGCTGGCCTCGGACGCGCTTAATACCATGGCATTAGCTTCCACGGGCTTTAGCATCGCCCCCGCTTTATATACGAGCTGCAAATGGGTTAAGATCATATACCCTGCCCGACCTACCGCCCCGCTGGCCGCACCAAGCACCGCCCCACCCAACACTGCTACCTTTTATGCCTTCCCTTCCTCAGTAAGGGGCGTCATGGGCTGCTTGCTGGCCTGCTGCTGCTGGTGTCCTGGTGAGGGGAGTGGTGGTGGGTGTGGTGAGGGGAGTGGTGGTGGTGGTGAGGGGAGTGGTGGTGGGTGTGGTGAGGGGAGTGGTGGTGGTGGTGAGGGGAGTGGTGGTGGGTGTGGTGAGGGGAGTGGTGGTGGGTGTGGTGAGGGGAGTGGTGGTGTCCTGGTGAGGGGAGTAGTGGTGGATGTGGGGAGGAGAGTGGTGGTGGATGTGGTGAGGGGAGTGGTGGTGGGTGTGGTGAGGGGAGTGGTGGTGGGTGTGGTGAGGGGAGTGGTGGTGGATGTGGTGAGGGGAGTGGTGGTGGGTGTGGTGAGGGGAGTGGTGGTGGGTGTGGGGAGGGGAGTGGTGGTGGATGTGGGGAGGAGAGTGGTGGTGGATGTGGGGAGGAGAGTGGTGGTGGATGTGGGGAGGAGAGTGGTGGTGGATGTGGTGAGGGGAGTGGTGGTGGATGTGGTGAGGGGAGTGGTGGTGGGTGTGGTGAGGGGAGTGGTGGTGGGTGTGGTGAGGGGAGTGGTGGTGGTGGTGAGGGGAGTGGTGGTGGATGTGGGGAGGGAAGTGGTGGTGGATGTGGGGAGGAGAGTGGTGGTGGATGTGGGGAGGAGAGTGGTGGTGGATGTGGTGAGGGGAGTGGTGGTGGATGTGGTGAGGGGAGTGGTGGTGGATGTGGTGAGGGGAGTGGTGGTGTCCTGGTGAGGGGAGTGGTGGTGGATGTGGGGAGGAGAGTGGTGGTGGATGTGGGGAGGGGAGTGGTGGTGGATGTGGGGAGGAGAGTGGATGTGGGGAGGAGAGTGGTGGCACGGGTGGGGAGGAGAGTGGTGGCACGGGTGGGGAGGAGAGTGGTGGCACGGGTGGGGAGGAGAGTGGTGGCAGGGGCGGGGAGAGAGTGGTGGCAGGGGTGGGCAGATAGTGGTGGCAGGGGTGTGGAGAGAGTGGTGGCAGGGGTGGGGAAAGAGTGGTGGCAGGGGTGGGGGAGAGAGTGGTGGCAGGGGTGGGGAGAGAGTGGTGGCAGGGGTGGGGAGAGAGTGGTGGCAGGGGTGGGGAGAGAGTGGTGGCAGGGGTGGGGGAGATAGTGGTGGCAGGGGTGGGGAGAGAGTGTTGGCAGGGGTGGGGAGAGAGTGGTGGCAGGGGTGGGGAGAGAGTGGTGGCAGGGGTGGGGAGATAGTGGTGGCAGGGGTGGGGAAGAGAGTGGTGGCAGGGGTGGGGAGAGAGTGGTGGCAGGGGTGGGGAGATAGTGGTGGCAGGGGTGGTGAGAGAGTGGTGGCAGGGGTGGGGAGAGAATGGTGGCAGGGGTGGGGAGAGAGTGGTGGCAGAGGTGGGGAGAGAGTGGTGGCAGGGGTGGGAGAGAGTGGTGGCAGAGGTGGGGAGGAGAGTGGTGGCAGGGGTGGGGAGATAGTGGTGGTGGGGAGGAGAGGGACATTAATGGTGGTCATGACAAGATCGTGGTCACACTTGTGATGAGGGAGAAGAGGTTTGGTGATGAAGGTGGTGGTAGAGGTTAGTGGTGGTGGCTGTGATGGTGATAAAGTATAATGGTGATGACGGTACTAGTGATCACGAGGATTGGTGGTGTGATAGTGAATGGTGATCAGAGAAGCGTGTGTGTGTGTGTGTGTGTGTGTACTCACCAAGCTGTGCTTGCAGAAATTATCAACGGCTCTTACACCTCCTAGTGCAATGACTTTAGACCCTCTTGCTGTTTTGATCGTAGCTGCTGTTAAAGGATCGTAGCTGCTGTTAAAGGATCGTAGCTGCTGTTAAAGGATCGTAGCTGCTGTTAAAGGAGCTGTATTTAACAATTTGCTCATCTGACTCATCCCACTACTTTCACTCAAGAAGTATTTCATTATATCTCACTTGCTCGGTTGCATGTCTATATTCAACCCATACACTTACCTTTTTCCTTTCTCATTCTCAACATTTTATGTTTGTCTACTCATTTATTTCTTTAAGAATCCCATATGTCTTAATCATGTCTCCTACATCTTTTTCCCTAGTGTTGTGAGGTCAACTTTCCTCACTTTTTAACTTCCTCTGCTTTGTGATAAGTCTTGTTGGCAGACCTGTTGATTTTATTTGTGTTAGCTCTGCATATTGTCGCTGCATATTCCAGTGCTGGTCTCCCGTACGTATTGTACAAGGCTGATTAACTTCATATCTCACTGACTTCATATATATCACCTTTATCTCACTTACCGTTTGTCTCTTACCTGCATCTCATTGACCTCGTGTCTCTCACCCTTCACCTCACTAACCTAATGTCTCTCACCCTCACCTCACTAACCTAATGTCTCTCACCCTCACCTCACTAACCTAATGTCTCTCACCCTCACCTCACTAACCTAATGTCTCTCACCCTCACCTTAATTGCCTCATCCGCCTTGTTCCTGTATTAGTTAAGTGTAGGCGTTATGGTCAAGCTAGCGGGCTATTCATGCCCGTGCCACCTCGTGGGTGGCTCTAATCTCTATCATCATCACATGGTTAAGGTGTTGGTCACGTGCTCCACACCTGCTGTACTGTAATGTCCACACTACGGCCCATTGAACAATAGTGTACAAAACAATAAATCCAGCTTGTGTACTACTGATATAAGAGAGAAGCCGAGAAAGCACTCTAACTTAACCTCTCATACATCCTAGTACAGTATTTATATATACTACATTAGGCCTAAGATTGTTGATAATAGGCCTTAAGATTTTTTATTTTTAGGCCAGGTGTGGCCCAGGTTGCCACAGGGTTGTCTGTATCAGACAATATCTGTAGAGTAGATATTGGTGAGAGTAGACAATATGTGTAGAGTAGATATTGGTGAGAGTAGACAATATGTGTAGAGTAGATATTGGTGAGAGTAGACAATATGTGTAGAGTAGATATTGGTGAGAGTAGACAATATGTGTAGAGTAGATATTGGTGAGAGTAGACAATATGTGTAGAGTAGATATTGGTGAGAGTAGACAATATGTGTAGAGTAGATATTGGTGAGAGTAGACAATATGTGTAGAGTAGATATTGGTGAGAGTAGACAATATGTGTAGAGTAGATATTGGTGAGAGTAGACAATATGTGTAGAGTAGATATTGGTGAGAGTAGACAATATGTGTAGAGTAGATATTGGTGAGAGTAGACAATATGTGTAGAGTAGATATTGGTGAGAGTAGACAATATGTGTAGAGTAGATATTGGTGAGAGTAGACAATATGTGTAGAGTAGATATTGGTGAGAGTAGACAATATGTGTAGAGTAGATATTGGTGAGAGTAGACAATATGTGTAGAGTAGATATTGGTGAGAGTAGACAATATGTGTAGAGTAGATATTGGTGAGAGTAGACAATATGTGTAGAGTAGATATTGGTGAGAGTAGACAATATGTGTAGAGTAGATATTGGTGAGAGTAGACAATATGTGTAGAGTAGATATTGGTGAGAGTAGACAATATGTGTAGAGTAGATATTGGTGAGAGTAGACAATATGTGTAGAGTAGATATTGGTGAGAGTAGACAATATGTGTAGAGTAGATATTGGTGAGAGTAGACAATATCTGTAGAGTAGATATTGGTGAGAGTAGACAATATGTGTAGAGTAGATATTGGTGAGAGTAGACAATATGTGTAGAGTAGATATTGGTGAGAGTAGACAATATGTGTAGAGTAGATATTGGTGAGAGTAGACAATATGTGTAGAGTAGATATTGGTGAGAGTAGACAATATGTGTAGAGTAGATATTGGTGAGAGTAGACAATATGTGTAGAGTAGATATTGGTGAGAGTAGACAATATCTGTAGAGTAGATATTGGTGAGAGTAGACAATATGTGTAGAGTAGATATTGGTGAGAGTAGACAATATGTGTAGAGTAGATATTGGTGAGAGTAGACAATATGTGTAGAGTAGATATTGGTGAGAGTAGACAATATGTGTAGAGTAGATATTGGTGAGAGTAGACAATATGTGTAGAGTAGATATTGGTGAGAGTAGACAATATCTGTAGAGTAGATATTGGTGAGAGTAGACAATATGTGTAGAGTAGATATTGGTGAGAGTAGACAATATGTGTAGAGTAGATATTGGTGAGAGTAGACAATATGTGTAGAGTAGATATTGGTGAGAGTAGACAATATGTGTAGAGTAGATATTGGTGAGAGTAGACAATATCTGTAGAGTAGATATTGGTGAGAGTAGACAATATGTGTAGAGTAGATATTGGTGAGAGTAGACAATATGTGTAGACAACCTCCACAGATATTGTCTACTCACATCTTGGGGTTTATATACAACTTTTCTCGTGAAATTGTTCACTGGCTTTGCCTTCACAAACTCTTATAACATAAACAATTTATTTGCTACAAAAGTAACAGCTGCAGCAGAAGCAACAGTAGCAGCTGCTGCAGTAGCAGCTGCAGCAGAAGCAACAGTAGCAGCTGCAGCAGAAGCAACAGTAGCAGCTGCAGCAGAAGCAACAGTAGCAGCTGCAGCAGAAGCAACAGTAGCAGCTGCAGCAACAGTAACAGCTGCAGCAGAAGCAACAGTAACAGCTGCAGCAGAAGCAACAGTAGCAGCTGCAGCAGAAGCAACAGTAACAGCTGCAGCAGAAGCAACAGTAGCAGCTGCAGCAGAAGCAACAGTAGCAGCTGCAGCAGAAGCAACAGTAGCAGCTGCTGCAGAAGCAACAGTAGCAGCTGCTGCAGAAGCAACAGTAGCAGCTGCAGCAGAAGCAACAGTAGCAGCTGCAGCAGAAGCAGCAGTAGCAGCTGCAGCAGAAGCAACAGTAGCAGCTGCAGCAGAAGCAACAGTAACAGCTGCAGCAGAAGCAACAGTAGCAGCTGCAGCAGAAGCAACAGTAGCAGCTGCAGCAGAAGCAACAGTAGCAGCTGCAGCAGAAGCAACAGTAACAGCTGCAGCAGAAGCAACAGTAACAGCTGCAGCAGAAGCAACAGTAGCAGCTGCAGCAGAAGCAACAGTAACAGCTGCAGCAGAAGCAACAGTAGCAGCTGCAGCAGAAGCAACAGTAGCAGCTGCAGCAGAAGCAACAGTAGCAGCTGCAGCAGAAGCAACAGTAGCAGCTGCAGCAGAAGCAACAGTAGCAGCTGCAGCAGAAGCAACAGTAACAGCTGCAGCAGAAGCAACAGTAACAGCTGCAGCAGAAGCAACAGTAGCAGCTGCAGCAGAAGCAACAGTAACAGCTGCAGCAGAAGCAACAGTAGCAGCTGCAGCAGAAGCAACAGTAGCAGCTGCAGCAGAAGCAACAGTAGCAGCTGCAGCAGAAGCAACAGTAGCAGCTGCAGCAGAAGCAACAGTAGCAGCTGCAGCAGAAGCAACAGTAGCAGCTGCAGCAGAAGCAACAGTAACAGCTGCAGCAGAAGCAACAGTAACAGCTGCAGCAGAAGCAACAGTAGCAGCTGCAGCAGAAGCAACAGTAGCAGCTGCAGCAGAAGCAACAGTAGCAGCTGCAGCAGAAGCAACAGTAGCAGCTGCTGCAGAAGCAACAGTAGCAGCTGCTGCAGAAGCAACAGTAGCAGCTGCAGCAGAAGCAACAGTAGCAGCTGCAGCAGAAGCAACAGTAGCAGCTGCAGCAGAAGCAACAGTAGCAGCTGCAGCAGAAGCAACAGTAGCAGCTGCTGCAGAAGCAACAGTAGCAGCTGCAGCAGAAGCAACAGTAGCAGCTGCAGCAGAAGCAACAGTAGCAGCTGCAGCAGAAGCAACAGTAGCAGCTGCTGCAGAACCAACGGTAGCAGCTGCTGCAGAACCAACGGTAGCAGCTGCAGCAGAAGCAACAGTAGCAGCTGCAGCAGAAGCAACAGTAGCAGCTGCAGCAGAAGCAACAGTAGCAGCTGCAGCAAAAGCAGCAGCAGAAGCAACAGTAGCAGCTGCAGCAAAAGCAGCAGCAGAAGCAACAGTAGCAGCTGCTGCAGAACCAACGGTAGCAGCTGCAGCAGAAGCAACAGTAGCAGCTGCAGCAGCAGCAACAGTAGCAGCTGCAGCAGAAGCAACAGTAGCAGCTGCTGCAGAACAACCGGTAGCAGCTGCAGCAGAAGCAACAGTAGCAGCTGCTGCAGAACCAACGGTAGCAGCTGCAGCAGAAGCAACAGTAGCAGCTGCTGCAGAACCAACGGTAGCAGCTGCAGCAGAAGCAACAGTAGCAGCTGCAGCTGCAGCAGAAGCAACAGTAGCAGCTGCTGCAGAACCAACGGTAGCAGCTGCAGCAGAAGCAACAGTAGCAGCTGCAGCAGCAGCAACAGTAGCAGCTGCAGCAGAAGCAACAGTAGCAGCTGCAGCAGAAGCAACAGTAGCAGCTGCAGCAGAAGCAACAGTAGCAGCTGCTGCAGAAGCAGCAGTAGCAGCTGCAGCAGAAGCAACAGTAGCAGCTGCTGCAGAAGCAACAGTAGCAGCTGCTGCAGAAGCAACAGTAGCAGCTGCAGCAGAAGCAACAGTAGCAGCTGCTGCAGAAGCAACAGTAGCAGCTGCTGCAGAAGCAACAGTAGCAGCTGCAGCAGCAGCAGCAGCAACAGTAGCAGCTGCAACAGAAGCAACAGTAGCAGCTGTAACAGAAGCAGCTGCAGCAGAAGCAACAGTAGCAGCTGCAGCAGAAGCAACAGTAGCAGCTGCAGCAGTAGCAGCAGCAGCAGAAGCAACAGTAGCAGCTGCAGCAGAAGCAACAGTAGCAGCTGCAACAGAAGCAGCTGCAGCAGAAGCAACAGTAGCAGCTGCAACAGAAGCAGCTGCAGCAGAAGCAACAGTAGCAGCTGCAGCAACAGTAGCAGCTGCAGCAGAAGCAACAGTAGCAGCTGCAACAGAAGCAGCTGCAGCAGAAGCAACAGTAGCAGCTGCAACAGAAGCAGCTGCAGCAGAAGCAACAGTAGCAGCTGCAACAGGAGCAGCTGCTGCAGAAGCAACAGTAGCAGCTGCAGCAGTTCATGAACCACAGTCAAGCAGTGTAGCAGTATCTTGAGCAAGGACTTAGGGCAAAGCTAGTATCCACCTCAGTAATTACTGGGCAGAGGAGGGTGTCGCCACGCACGCCCCCTGCCCCCCACCACCACCACAGTACCGCCTCCACTCTACCACCATACCACCGCCATCACACCACCACACCACCGCCACCACACCACTACACCACCGCCACACCACCACACCACCACCACCACCACACCACCGTCTGCACACCAGACGGCTTGGCGTGACGGCTGATTGGACAGTGCTCGGGATTCGTAGTCCTAAGGGTTCGGGTTCGATCCCCGGCGGAGACGGAAACAAATGGACAGAGTTTCTTTCACCCTGATGCCGCTGTTCACCTAGCAGTAAATAGGTACCAGGGAGTTAAACAGCTGTTACGAGCTGTCTCAATAAAGCTAACAAACATATCAGGAAACCGGTTATCCGTCACACACGTACCCTGCTGTTGCTGGCTGACCGTCACACACGTACCCTGTTGTTGCTGCCTGACCGTCACACACGTACCCTGTTGTTGCTGCCTGACCGTCACACACGTACCCTGTTGTTGCTGCCTGACCGTCACACACGTACCCTGTTGTTGCTGCCTGACCGTCACACACGTACCCTGTTGTTGCTGCCTGACCGTCACACACGTACCCTGTTGTTGCTGCCTGACCGTCAAACACGTACCCTGTTGTTGCTGCCTGACCGTCACACACGTACCCTGTTGTTGCTGCCTGACCGTCACACACGTACCCTGTTGTTGCTGCCTGACCGTCAAACACGTACCTATCAATTTAGGCTCATTAAACTGTAGCGAAGGCCTATACATGTGCCCAAGGCCAAAAATTTGCAAGAGCAAGGGTTCGCAAACATTTTACGACTACAGCCCCCCGGTGGAGTGCCCAATATGTCTCCAGAACCCCTTCGCCACTCTCGAAATCATCATCATCATCATCAGCTCTATTGGGTAGAAGGTTTGACAGAACAAAATGTCAGTATGTTGTTGTTGTTGTTGAGTATTCAGCTTCTCAGAACAAGTTTCAAGTAGCACGGGCTATGGTGAGCCCGTAGCTTACCTGGCACAGGAGCGGGGCAAGTAGCAGGTGCTATGGTGAGCCCGTAGTGAACTTACCTGGCACAAGGAGCGATGCTGTGAATGTCAGTAACTTGGCTTTCTTTATATGTTGATGCACAACAGATATAGCTAGATACAGAACAGCTGAAAGAAAATCATAAAATGTTATTATTGTTATTTATAAAAAAAAAAACGGCAAATAAATGCACAAGCTAGCTACAATTGGCGAGATTTTTACTGTTGATTTTGTACAATCAAAACATGGCTTCGTGGTACAGTTATTGACGGTAAAAGTAATTATAATCTAAGAACCACTTTTTTAAGTGTTCAGTGATCGATTCCTTCACTCCCCCTCCCCCCCCCCATTTATTTGATCATCAATAATAGCATCTTTCGCCTGGCGTTGTTATCGTTAGTATATTCAAGCCATTTCATTGTATAAATTCTATATAAACATCTTTTCCTATTTGTAAAATCTTTAGAAGTGATCCCCCTCCTCCCCCCCCCCCTCCCTCCCTCTCTTTGTTAAGCGTGTGTTGCAGAAATATTAAATTAAACAATTCATCTATTAGATAGTATGACATTTTTGAATCCATATCCTCCAGGGAAGACCTGTTTCAAACACTCCCGGAGCTGTAAGCTTCGGGCTCCAATATGGCGGCCAAATGCTTTCACAAAATATCACAACACAAAGTGGAAGCTAAACTAAACTGAAAACGATGCCAGTAATAGAAAGTTGGAAAATGGATTAACCGGAACGAAAAACACAAACATGCACATACAAAACAGACAAGAGGCATAGAGAGGGGCATACTACAAAAGAAAACAGGTAAGCAGGGCATACTATAAAAGAAAATAGGTAAGGAGAGGGCATACTACCAAAGAAAACAGGTAAGCAGGGCATACTATAAAAGAAAATAGGTAAGGAGAGGGCATACTACCAAAGAAAACAGGTAATGAGGGGGCATACTACAAAAGAAAACAGGTAAGGAGAGGGCATACTGCAAAAGAAAATAGGTAAAGAGAGGGCATAGTACAAAAGAAAACAGGTAATGAGAGGGCATACTATAAAAGAAAACAGGTAAGGAGAGGGCATACTACAAAAGAAAACAGGTAAGGAGAGGGCATACTACAAAAGAAAACAGGTAAGGAGAGGGCATACTACAAAAGAAAACAGATACAAGATATACCACAGCAGAACACAAGCGGAGCGTGAACCTCGGCACCCCAGCACCAGAGGCCAGACCCAAGGGCGTACTTTCACAGGGGTGGGGGGGGGGGGGGGGAGATATGGGAGGGGTAAAGGGGCTGGGGGGGGGGGGTAACGAGCCAGGGGTAACTAACGCAAAGGATAACGTCTTGCCACACGATAACAAGTCCCTGCTAGAGTCATTACAACACCTCTGTTGCCTTTACCAGCACCCTAACTACCATCTCTGACACCCGACTCGTTACAACTAATTAGTGGCTGTGAAGAGTGCGGTAAAGCAGTGGTCAGCCACGCGGGTGACCAGTAATGATGGCCCCAACCCACCCTATCTGAGTGGGGGCGCCTGCGGAGCTCACACGACAAATTTGCATATCCTTGCAACATAATCCTCAAAATTATACTCATCGTTACCCCACACACGCATGATGATGGTAATCGCTGCTGTTCGGGTCTGTGGGTCTAGTTCCGCTGCTGGTGTGGTGGTGGTGGTGGCCGTTGTTGGAGAATCACCAGCCTTACCTCTCGCCGTCATTACCACCATCAGTACGATCATCATCACAATTGATGTGCTCCCACTTCCCTTGATATCATCACTACCATGCGCTATCATAGGCATCAGCCTCAATTAAAGTCACCACCACGACTGACACCAACAGTAACCATAATCATTACTATCTCCATCGCTTGCATCAGTAGCGCAACCACCACCATCATCACCACCACCACTGCCATGATCACAGACACCACCACCATTGCAAAAATCACCCCCCCTCCTTACAAGGACCATCCCTTGCCAGCACCTTTCCCCTTCATCATCCCCTGCCAGGAACCTCTCCTGTTTCATTCCCTATAGGACGCCTCACTTCATCACCCTCTGCTAGAACCTTCTGCTGCTTGGACCCTCTCCTGCATCAACCTCTTGCAAGGATCCTTTCCTGCCAGGACCCTCCCCTACTAGGACACTCCCCTGCTTGGACCCTCCCCAACATCACCCCCTTCTTGGACCCTCCCTTGCATCAAACTCTCTACATGAACCCTCCCCTGCTAGAATCCTTCCCTGCATTAACCCCCTGCTATGACCCTCCACTGCATCAACCCCCTGCTAGGACCATCTCTCTCTACTCCTCCCGCTCCATCAACAAGAACCACGCAAAAACGCGAGAGAAAATAAACATTGCTTCCTGCTGGCGTCCTACGTCACAAGACTCGCTAAACGTTGCCTGCCTGACAACCATTGAACGTAAGCGAACGCCGCTACCACATAAAACGTTTTTACTCCAGTAATTAGGGGACAGTAATGATATAACGATGATGGCCTAATTGTTACGTTGCCCGACCCCCGAAGAGACAACGGTTGATATATGTTTTTTTACATGGGGAGTGATAAAGTAAGCATGGCTAATTGCAAGTCCGACTCAGGCAGGGGGTGGGAAGCTCTTACCTGTGAGAAATGTGGCTGGTACCTGACGAGGGTGCTGATGCAGACTGTGGGCCGGGGCTCCCTCCTCGCCCCTACCTCCTGCCATGGCAGGGGCCTGGCAATCTAGCTTCTTTCAGTTGAATGACCTATCTGGTTTTCAGGATGCTGGCAAACTGTTCTTCTCAAGCCGTTCCTTCTCGACAGTTGTCACTAGGTACTCTGCTCGGTGACTTGGGCTCCGGTTACGCCGATAATCCTCGTGTCCTTGTGCTCTCGTATCGGCATTTTGAATAGTATTGAACTATTTTTAGTTGAGTTAAGCATTAAAGAACTACATAGTTATAATTGGCTTACTGGTTTATATTCATTATTACTCCTCCTAAGCAAGATATAAGAGTATCTGTGCCTTGGGTCTCCACATCTGTGGTCATTTATTTCTTATAATCTTTATTGTTTTCTATCTCTCTCTTGATCTGTATCTCTTATTGATCTTTCATTTATGTGTTCTCGTGTCGATGTGTAATTATAACTTCGGTTTCAATTGTTGGTAGACTAGCCACTTGTAAGAGCATGAACTATGCATTTGGTTTCAATTACTCGGGGTACTTGCCAACACGTTTCTGGCCAGCGTGAGGCTTTATGGCAATCTGAATTTCTCATTTGCTCTATAATTCTCGACTTAATCGAGGCATTGGCTCCAGTGTCTTAAGGATATGTATGGTACTGGCCAGGAGTGTTGGAAATATTATATATATATATATATATATATATATATATATATATATATATATATATATATATATATATATATATATATATATATATATATATGTCGTACCTAGTAGCCAGAACGCACTTCTCAGCCTACTATGCAAGGCTCGATTTGCCTAATAAGCCAAGTTTTCCTGAATTAATATATTTTCTCTAATTTTTTTCTTATGAAATGATAAAGCTACCCATTTCATTATGTATGAGGTCAATTTTTTTTCTTTGGAGTTAAAATTAACGGAGATATATGACCAAACCTAACCAACCCTACCTAACCTAACCTATCTTTTTAGGTTAGGTTAGGTTAGGTAGCCGAAAAAGTTAGGTTAGGTTAGGTTAGGTAGGTTATGTAGTCGAAAAAACATTAATTCATGAAAACTTGGTTTATTAGGCAAATCGGGCCTTGCATAGTAGGCTGAGAAGTGCGTTCTGGCTACTAGGTACGATATATATATATATATATATATATTATATATATATATATATATATATATATTATATATATATATATATATATATATATATATATATATATATATATATATATATGTGTGTTTTTCAAGAGATCCATAACCTTTAAGCACCTTTTTGCATTATTATTTTTGTATCAACCCATGTATATCTTGTAACCATCAAATATATATATATATATATATATATATATATATATATATATATATATATATATATATATATATATATATATATATATATATATATATATGTCGTACCTAGTAGCCAGAACGCACTTCTCAGCCTACTATGCAAGGCCCGATTTGCCTAATAAGCCAAGTTTTCATGAATTAATTGTGTTTCGACTACCTAACCTACCTAACCTAACCTAACCTAACTTTTTCGGCTACCTAACCTAACCTAACCTATAAAGATAGGTTAGGTTAGGTTAGGTAGGGTTGGTTAGGTTCGGTCATATATCTACGTTAATTTTAACTCCAATAAAAAAAAGTGACCTCATACGTAATGAAATGGGTAGCTTTATCATTTCATAAGAAAAAAAATAGAGAAAATATATTAATTCCGGAAAACTCGGCTTATTAAGCAAATCGGGCCTTGCTTAGTAGGCTGAAAAGTGAGTTCTGGCTACTAGGTACGACATATATATATATATATATATATATATATATATATATATATATATATATATATATATATATATATTGGTTAAATGTGACCGCATTGCTAGTGTTGTTGATCTTACATAGAAGCTTTCTATGCTTCTAACAATTTTCGAGTTACTAAATGTCATGGTAAAGAAAGTCTGGTAATAAATGAAAGATATATTTGCTGCAACGTTTCGTTTCTCTTTGGAACGTCATCAGGAAAAGGATGAATACATGAGATACAATTCTGGGTTAAATACACATGTCAAAACATCAAAGGAGTATGGGGGTGAGGTGATGAGGTCGAAGGAGCATGGGAGGCAATCAAACATAAGGGTAAGGGTAAGGGGATAGGCCAATCAAAGATTGGGTAAGGCGTTGTGTAAAACTGCGGTACTCTTGGTGGGCGGCGAGACTTCGGTAGGATGTCATTATCCGGTGAAGTGTGGTGAGATCTGGGTCTGAGTGTCGGCAGGGACGCGAAGTCATTATTCTGTATATATAAATACCACAACTGTGACAAGTCTCCCCTGAGACCCCTCTGATCGTCTGGGGCATGTGCCTGGGAATACCCAGCGCATAGGTTCGAATCCTCATCACGGCTACTTCGGATTGTCTCATTGAGGCAAGTCATCTCGTTACTACATTACCATTGACAAACATGAATGCCATTCAACCACACACTTAAACCTGTTTGTTTTTAACTCGAGTAATTAGATATTTGAGTGTGTTGGATAAAGAGCGAAATGACGTGGAGAAAATATCGGTAATTCTTATTAAGATCGAAATGTAGACCGCGCCTTGCACCCAAATGCTTAGACTGCATCAGTAAAGAGGCAAAACAGATTGGGATCAAACTCAACCCCTCAAGGTCAAAGGCCATGCCCATAAAAATAGCGAAGCCCAACATCCAACTCACAGTACAGGGTCAACCAATTGAATGGGTCGACACCTATCAGTATCTAGGAATCATCCTGGACACACACATGAATTTTAATGCTGAGGTCACTTACTTGAGAAGAGCGAACTGCGGCCCGCACGGCAATTCTCAGGTCGCTAACCTCCCTTTCTGGAGGAGCCAATCTGCAAGTCCTTCGCACATACTATGTACAGGCAGCCAGATCAGTGATCGATTATGCCGCACCTGCACTCACAAATCTATCACACCAGCAGTGGAAAAAGCTTGAAGTTTCCCAAAACAATGCTATGAGAGCAGCACTGGGAGCCCCCATGTGGACCAGGCTTGAAACTCTTAGACTGGAGACGGGTTTGCCCTCTCTACAAGAAAGAATATCACAAAGGACAGCTACAATTGTCAGTAAGATAATTATTTCTTCTGATCCAATCCCAGTACGGCAGGCCTTGGTGGTTGGACTAGGCCAAAACAATGGAAACTCTTGGGTTGCAAGAGCAGGAAAAGTCCTAAACAGACTACATTTAAAAAACATGATTCTTGATAGAGAGGGTGATCATCCACACCCAAATTACACTCCTTCCGCGCCGTGGGAAGAGCCTACTTTCAAAATAGTAATAGAAAGTCTCCCAATGAAAAAGGCTGCCTATGATCCGACAATCCTAAGGCGCATAATAGAAGAGCAAATGTATAGCATAGTAGTAGCAGGAGCCACCCACATCTTCACAGACGGATCGGTGGACACTAGAATATGAGAGTGCTGGCGCTGCTCTTTGCACGGCCAGCGTACAGGCATATTGGAGACTGGGAGGACTAGTATCATCAACCCAAGCCGAGCTGTTTGCCATACAACAGGCATTCGCATATGTGATTGCACAAAACACTCAAAATGCAATCATACACACAGACTCAAAAGCTGCACTTCAAATACTAGGACAAAAACAATGGAAAGATAATGTGGAAATAATTACCACCATTTTGTATCTTGGAGCAGTCGCTAAAGGCAAAGGACTCGACATAACTTTAAACTGGATCCCATCCCATATTGGAATCCCATTAAATGAAAAAGCTGATGAAATTGCTAAATTGGCAACTCGTCATCCAGTGATACATAAAACAATTCAACCCAGCCTAGAGAACATAAAAAACATCATCACCAAAAAACTCTCACATCTCAACAAAGCCTACCTGAACCAGAGAATAGCTGAAGGTTCGCCATCTGCAACATGGTATCTGCAGGCAACCAAATTAGAAAGGTTAAATATCCCAAAAGGAATCCACAGGGATATAGCAGTTAGGTTATATAGACTACGTCTAGGTTACAGATGCAACTGGGAGATTGGTAAACCCCGACAGAGAGAGTGCATCTTCTGCCAAACTGTCACAGAAAAGCCATTACTTCACTATCTTCTGGAATGTGGAAGCAACCAGTGACCTTAGAAGAGCTTTAAGAGTTCCTGAATCATGCAGTGGCCACCCTGAAGCCATCAACACAGCCACTCTCCTGGTCAACAAAGGTGTTCCAGCAGCTGGACACCCTCATAAAGACTGTGAAGCAGTATCCTCCCCCACGATAACAGCTTGATGGTTAAATGCAAACTCAGAATACTGAGAAAAAACAAATTGTACCACTTACGGGCTATTCATGCCCGTGCCACCTCTTGGGTGGCTTAATCTTCATCATCATCATCATCGAAATGTAGACAAATTTCAAAGACCCGCTGTTGGCTCCACTAGCCAAGCCTAACGTAGCCTAGTCTAACCAATTCTAACTACACCTAATCTAGCCTAACCTAAGACTAACCTAACCTAACTTACCCTAAAATAGTCTAACCTAACCTAACTTACCCTAAAATAGTCTAACCTAACCTTTCCTGAGATTAACTTTACGTAGCCTAACCTAAGGTAAACTTAACGTAGTCTAACCTAAGGTAAATTTAACGTAGCCTGACCTAAGATAAACTTAACATAGACTAACCTAAGGTAAGCGTACCGTTGACTAACCTAAGGTAAACTTCACGTAGCCTAACCTAATTGTGAATACCTAGCAGTATTAACCTAATCGTGCCTACTAAGCAGTGCTTACCTAAATAGTGCTTGTTTAACTGTACTTCCTTAGCTCTGCTTATCTAAAATGTTTACCTGCCTAAGTGCTCACCAAACCGAGCTTTGTCTAACAGTGATTTCTCAGAGTTAGATCCGCCTCTTTGTGCATATCTAATTTACTAAGGCAGGTTCGCACATTAATGTAACCGGAAAAAAGTTGTAGATATAATAATAATAATAATAATAATAATAATAATAATAATAATAATAATAATAATAATTAAATACTAGGAGAATGGGGGTAATTGAGGAGGCTTCACAGGACCCCTCAGAAACACCCATTCATCACTGCACCATCGTGATGAGTTAAAGTTTGAGTGTTGGGTACCGGTTGGTGCCCTCAAAACTCCAAGTCTAGTTGTGATTCTAATCAAGATAGTTTTATATTGTATGGTGATATTGTGTAGTGTAAGGTATTGTGATTTAATGTAATAATAATAGTAGGCATCCATCAGTCTCAGGAGTTGTCACTAGGTACAATAATACAAGTAAACTGCCCTCCACAAATACCTTTAAGTTAGATGCAGTTGAGTTCTTAATACCAGTAAATGAAAGAGAGAGAGAGAGAGAGAGAGAGAGAGAGAGAGAGAGAGAGAGAGAGAGAGAGAGAGAGAGAGAGAGAGAGAGAGAGAGAGAGAAGAATAAATACGCAACTGTCAGTAATTACGTAGATATTTCAGAAAAAAAAGAATACGAACAATGGCACTCCTGTCTGAGGCATAGACAGGCGGTGACACTCGCTATAGAAATCCCTTGACAGAAACATATGCAAGGTCGGGAGGGGGCATTCTCTGTCTCCCCTCCCCTTCCCCCATCCAGTCTCCCCTCCCCTTCCCCCATCCAGTCTCCCCTATCCCCTCCCCTCCCCTCATCCACCCCCACCCACAAAGCTGCTGCCACCCGGAATAAAGGAATAGTGATAGGGCAGTCTTCCTTGCGGAACGGAGGGGGGAAGGGAGGAGGTAAAAAAGGGAAAGAGTGGAGTAAAGATAACATAGAGATAGTGAGAGAGAGAAAATGAGGAAAATGAATATATAATAGGGTGAAGATTTGAGAGAGAGAGAGAGAGAGAGAGAGAGAGAGAGAGAGAGAGAGAGAGAGAGAGAGAGAGAGAGAGAGAGAGAGAGAGAGATGGAGAGAGAGTGAGAGAGAGAGAGAGAGAGAGAGAGAGAGAGAGACAGAGAGAGAGAGAGAGAGAGAGAGAGAGAGGGAGAGAGAGTGAGAGAGAGTGAGAGAGAGAGAGAGAGAGAGAGAGAGAGAGAGAGAGAGAGAGAGAGAGAGAGAGAGAGAGAGAGAGAGAGAGAGAGAGAGAGAGAGAGAGAGAGAGGGAGAGAGAGTGAGAGAGAGAGAGAGAGAGAGAGAGAGAGAGAGAGAGAGAGAGAGAGAGAGAGAGAGAGAGAGAGAGAGAGAGGGAGAGAGAGTGAGAGAGAGAGAGAGAGAGAGAGAGAGAGAGAGAGAGAGAGAGAGAGAGAGAGAGAGAGAGAGAGAGAGAGAGAGAGAGAGAGAGAGAGAGAGAGGGAGAGAGAGTGAGAGAGAGAGAGAGAGAGAGAGAGAGAGAGAGAGAGAGAGAGAGAGAGAGAGAGAGAGAGAGAGGGAGAGAGAGTGAGAGAGAGAGAGAGAGAGAGAGAGAGAGAGAGAGAGAGAGAGAGAGAGAGAGAGAGAGAGAGAGAGAGAGCGAGCGTGAAGGGAATACGGCAACCAAGATGCTCTTTCAGTAATTCAATTCAACTGACGAGTTTTGGGTAAATGAAATTATTTGTGGTAGTGGTGGTCGAGCGTGCTGGCGCTAGGATAAACTAGGACGGTGTGTAGAGTGGAACACTACACTGATAAAGTGGCTTACAATAAACGAGAAATAACTGGTCATCGGACCAACTGCAATAATTATCGTTTCGTGGCATTGACTCTTCGCTTGATTTAAAGTTTGTGTTGTAAAAGGAGAGTGGTAAGAGGGAAGGGAGAGGGAAGGGGAACGTTGAGAGGATCAATGCCTTACTTTTAAAGCTGCTATTGTTTTTAAGAACACTAGGAGAAAAAATACATATATTACTCCTAAGCTTCGTTATTTGCGAAACGTTTACACTCTCATACGGCACATAACGTCACGCCGGACTGGAGCGATGATATTCGAAAAGCCGCGATAGAAGTGGGAAAAGGTGGATCTAGGTAGTCACGCTGAGGAGCTGTGAATATTACATGTGGTATTGAATCACTTCTATATCTGCTCATGAATACCCCCCAAGCCCGCGCTGCAAAACAAAAGAGAGTCAGCCTAGGCTCCAGGATGAGCTTGTCGCCTATAGTCCGAGCGTCTATAGCATCGTGCAGTTGGAACCTGCACTATAGGATCCAGTTCCTCATGTAAGGCACATACTGTATGATCGACTTCCTTCATCTCTCAAATAATATAACTACATAGCATCGCAAAATTATTTAATAATGACGCGATTCTCATTTAAGCAATTATGTTTCGGTGACATGCTATATGTAATTATATTTTATCACTATAGCAACGGTAAAGTCTGCATAAAAGTTTTACATTGCTTGTTCCTTTGGTATTATGACGGGCTTAATGCCTAACACCCTCCTGAGGGTTACTAAGGCCGCCACATGTGCTTACTGACCAACCACAAGAATCCTTAACAATATCTAGAACTAAAGTAAACTTTCAGCGTATATCCACCGAGAAACTTGGTATACCTCTCGGGGTATATATCATATTTCTTATCCACATATTTGGTTATACTTATTGCATCTGACAAAAGCGAAATTATTATGTAATAATAAATACAATACTTTGATCATTTGCATTATTTTTGTATGTAGTGACTTACAAAATTATTATTGTTTATTATAAATGTTATTTTGGCAAAGGTTAAGTCTTACTCAAATTACAAAAATACCTATTTATGAAACCAATTATTGTGTCTCGTGAGTTGAGTGTATATGGGTCAGAAACGTTTGTTGGAAGTATTTAGGGTCAGAAATGTTTAAGAAGTGTATTTGGGTCAGAAATTTTGGACCAGAAGTATTTATATGTTCATAAATGTTTGTCAGGAGCGTTTATGGGGTCAAATATGTTTACAACACGTGTTTATAGGATCAGGAATATCTGTAACTATATTTTATGTTTTTTTATGGAATATTTGTAAAGAGTTTATGGGGTCAGAAATGCTCATGGGGGTCAAAGATGTTTGTAAGAAGTGTTTTTGGGGTCAGAAATGCTCATGGGGGTCAAAAATGTTTATAAGAAGTGTTTATGGAGTTAGAAATGCTCATGGGGTCAAAGATGTTTGTAAGAAGTGTTTATGGGGTCAGAAATGTATATGGGTCAAAAATATTGCGAGAGGAATGTCATTGTATTTCTAATTTTTATTTTTTTCTCCTTTATATTCCTCCTCTTCATATCTTCTTTTATCGTCTTCCTTCCTGCATCCTTCTTCCTCCTCCCTTTACTTTATCCTGCCTCTCGTGTATCCTCCTGCTGCTCCTCCTCCTCCTCTTTCTTTATCGTCTTCCATATCCTTTATTAATCATCTTTTCACACTCTCTCCTCTTCTTCTTCTAATTTGTATCTCTTTTCCCTTTATACAACTTCTTTATCTTCTTTATCCTTTTAATTATGCCCCCTGCCTTCTTTCCCTTTTCCTCCTCCAACTTTCTCTCTCTCTCTCTCTCTCTCTGTCTCTCTCTGTCTCTCTGTCTCTCTCTCTCTCTCTCTCTCTCTCTCTCTCTCTCTCTCTCTCTCTCTCTCTCTCTCTCTCTCTCTCTTTCTCTCTCTTTCTCTCTCTCTCTCTCTCCCTTGATCTACCTGTACCCGTTGAACCATAGGTTAAACAGGTGGATAACTACAGCTCCTGTGTTTAAACAGATTAAAATAAGTTCATTAAGATATCAAACCACATGTGTGACGAAATAGCACAAGCTATCCTCCCCCTCCCCCGCGCTGACCAACTAGTACTTAGATCCTACACATAAATATGTACTATGGACATATTACGGTTCACTTTCTCGGTGTAACAAAATTGCTACCTGTATGGATTAATAGTATTCAAAATGTGCACGCAAATACCTCATACAAATACATAGAAATATAGAGAGAGAATTATAGATGTTTATTTAGCGCAAAATTCATATATTTCTCTTATCATCAATCGTTCTATAGTGATGCAACATTGGTATTTACTCAGTCCTTACCGCACTGTTCACAAATACATCAATCAATGGCCACTCAAGGCCATGATGGACCATCAAGGTGTGACCTCAACATACCTCATTCATTTACATTGTTTTTGTTAGCATTAACACTTGTTGTTTATGTCCGGTGGTATTTGTGTCCAAGCCGGAGCCGCAAGTAGTGGCCAGACACTCCAAAAAATATTATCCTATGTGAAATCGATGGATTGACTGCATTTCGTGGTGTTTCATCAGCCCGTCCTCATAAACAAAGACCAACGTCTATTCCATGCACCCGCCAAACCCGCTGTTTATAATGAGAAACTGTTTACACACGACTCATAACGGATGCCATTCGAACACTTTCGGAACAAGTGCTTCACTGACGAATTTTGTTCGAACTACAATGCTGTAAATGCTTCATTCACGTACTACAAATGCTAATAATCACCAACAGAAGCCTAAATACCTAATCTAATCTAACCTAACTAATGCCTAACTATGCACAATATGCCTGCATATAATAATATTAATTTATATATGAGAAAATTCCCATTTTGAATGAACAGCATGTTAAAGTTGATGAATCCGCATTTTGGGTCGGCCGCTGGAGGGAATGGACTTAGTCTGGGTTTCATGGTCTGACTCACATAAAAGTTGTGCTTCATGGTTGTGGGCATGAAAACCATTAGGTTTATCGAGGTATCCCTAGAACAACTACTGACCTTTCCTCAACGCACAACAGTTGCCTAATTGGTTGTGGGTAGTTAACTACTGAGTACCTCTTTACTACTAGGTGAACAGAGCATCAGATGAAAGGAAACGTTACCCAAACGCTCTTGTCCTGCCTGCCACTTGAATTGCGGGAGGTTTGAGGTGTGACCCAACTGCTCAGACCACTGTGCCACAGGACCCTCTCATGTTATGCTTCACGGTTTCACTTTCCTTATATTCCACTTCTCTTCTGATCATTGTATCATGTTCTCCCACGACTGACAACATGCACCACCACCACATATTCCCGCCTTCCGTTGAGGGCAGGAAGATGTCGTTCCCTTTCCTGCCGTAAGACTTACTTCATCTCTCTCTCTCTCTCTCTCTCTCTCTCTCTCTCTCTCTCTCTCTCTCTCTCTCTCTCTCTCTCTCTCTCTCTCTCTCTCTCTCTCTCTCTCTCTCTCCATGTTTTATCGTGACCCTTCCCCACTTTGGATACCGTGGCACATAAAGGGAGGCAGAGAGCGCTATAAAAATGGCATGTAAAAGAGTTCATTATTATCCGACAACCATTCTTTTGTTTCGCCTGTTGGGACAGTGCATTCTAAAGCAAAATGTTTCAGATGAGACGAAACAATGCCAGGTGGTTGAACACAAAAGACGAGAGAGAGCGCGAGAGGGGGGGGGGGGCGGGAGAGCGGGGCTTCATTCACTCTAGCTCGTTCACTCACTCACTCACTGGCTCGTTTACTTCACTCACTAGCCAATTCACTTATTTGCTCTAACTCATCATTCACTAGCTTGTAATTCACTCACTAGCTCCGTGTTTAATCTCCAGCCTATATACTCACTACTCCAGCCTATATGCTCACTACTCCAGCCTATATACTCACTACTCCAGCCTATATGCTCACTACTCCAGCCTATATATTCACTACTCCAGCTTATATAATCTCTTGCCTATATACTCACTTCTTCACTCCGCTACCTGCCAACTTGCCAGTACTTGCTGGTGTTCTCTATTACGAGTGTGTATATTTTGAAATAGAATTAGATGAGTACATCTGAGAAAATTTACACAAAGTTTAAAACGAATAATGAAACTTATATATACTCTGGTCCTCAACGTTACTACAGGTAACGTACATGTACATCCTACAGATGTACTACAGGTACATCCTCCTGTTACCACAACAGGAGGATGGGCTGCCTTACACACTCATAGAAAACGGGACATAACATCAATTTCGCGAGCCGCTGTACGTCAGTTTTTAGCCGTAGGGAATTTCTACGTCAAAATGTGATGTACTATTCCAGAGGCCGGGGTGAACCAGAACGTACGAACCCCAGCAACCCACCCAACCTAACCAACCCATGCATAGAAAACGTGGATTCTTGTGAGCCGTTACTTTTCACAGTGTTTATTGTACTTCGTCCGTTGGGGGCCAGAACGTGGCAAATGAGACGTGCTAGTTGAGAGTGTACTGGTCGAGCTCCACCGGTCTCTACACCTCAGTACCAGACGTGTAATTCTTCCCAAGCGCATCCTCTTTTTAATACGTGCATCCTCATAAACATCTTTGCAGATACCACCACCACCACCCACGTATAGATACCATCACCACCACCCACGTACAGATACCAGCACCACCACCCACGTACAGATACCACCACCACCACCCACGTATAGATACCACCACCACCACCCACGTATAGATACCACCACCACCACCCACGTACAGATACCACCACCACCACCCACGTACAGATACCACCACCACCACCACCCAGGTACAGATACCACCACCACCACCCACGTATAGATACCACCACCACCACCCACGTACATATACCACCACCACCACCCACGTACAGATACCACCACCACCACCCACGTACAGATACCACCACCACCACCACCCAGGTACAGATATCACCACCACCACCCCGGTACAGATACCACCACCACCACCACCCAGGTACAGATACCACCACCACCACCCACGTACAGATACCAGCACCACCACCCCGGTACAGATACCACCACCACCACCCAGGTACAGATACCACCACCACCACCCACGAACAGATACCACCACCACCACCCACGAACAGATACCACCACCACCACCCAGGTACAGATACCACCACCACCACCCACGTACAGATACCACCACCACCACCACCCAGGTACAGATATCACCACCACCACCCCGGTACAGATACCACCACCACCACCCAGGTACAGATACCACCACCACCACCCACGTACAGATACCACCACCACCACCCTGGTACAGATACCACCACCACCACCACCCACGTACAGATACCACCACCACCACCCCGGTACAGATACCACCACCACCACCCACGTACAGATACCACCACCACCACCCACGAACAGATACCACCACCACCACCCAGGTACAGATACCACCACCACCACCCACGTACAGATACCAGCACCACCACCCCGGTACAGATACCAGCACCACCACCCAGGTACAGATACCACCACCACCACCCAGGTACAGATACCACCACCACCACCACCCAGGTACAGATACCACCACCACCACCACCCAGGTACAGATACCACCACCACCACCCAGGTACAGATACCACCACCACCCACGACTCCTCACCTCCCTCTAATTTCTCGCATTACCAAATAACCATAATTTTCGTATATTAAGATAAAATCGCGCCTCGTCCTTAAAAAACATCAGGAAACATCTTGGAAACGAATGCTTTCTTCATATACATATTTATATGTATTTTTAGGGGTGTTGCAGGGGTCCGTCAGGGATTAGGGACGAGGGGAGGACCCTAGAGTGGATGTTATATCGCGGGGTAATATATATAATTTGGGGTGTTGGGGGTGGGTAATGGAGGCCGCACCGTGATCCACCAGACTATCGTGCTTCGCTTAGTGTCCATCAGCCGCGGTATATTCCTTGTTAAACCAGCCGGAGACTGTGTGTGTGTGTGTGTGTGTGTGTGTATGTGTGTGTGTGTGTGTGTGTGTGTGTGTGTGTGTGTGTGTGTGTTCTCACCTAGTTGTGCTTGCCAGAGTTAAGCTTTGGCTCTTTGGTCCCGCCTCTCAACCGTCAATCTTCTGGTGTACAGGTTCCTGAACTTCTCGAGCTCTATCATGTATACATTTGAAACTGTGTATGGAGTCAGCCTCCACCACATCACTTCCTAGTGCATTCCATTTACTAACTACTCTGACGCTGAAAAAGTGCTTTCTAATGTCTCTGTGGCTCATTTGGGTACTCAGCTTCCACCTGTGTCCCCTTATGCGTGTACCACCCGTGTTAAATAATCCATCCTTGTCCACTGTAAATTCCCCTGATAATTGTGTATGTAGTGATGATGTCTCCCCTTACTCTTCTGTCTTCCAGCGACGTGAGGTGCAGTTCACGCAGCCTTTCTTTATAACACATGCTTCTTAGTTCTGGGATTAGCCCAGTGGCATAACTGAACCTTTTCCAGCTTCGTCTTGTGCTTGACAAGGTACGGTCTCCATGCTGGGGCCGCATACTCCAGAATTGGCCTTACATGTTTGGTATACAAGGTTCTGAAAGATTCCTTACACACGTTTCTGAGGGCAGTTCTGATGTTAGCCAGCCTCGCATACGCCGCTGATGTTATTCTTTTGATGTGGGCTTCAGGAGAAATGTTTGGCGTGATATCAA
>NC_091170.1:39618672-39651172 GCF_040958095.1 Procambarus clarkii | reverse complement strand
GTACACCTGCAGCCCCCACCTGTTTTACGGGTTATTCATGCCCGTACCACCTTTTGGGTGGCTTAATCTTTATCAGTCAACCCGACCTGTTTCGCAGCTCTGCGCTTATCTGCATATATCCCTCCACACCTGCATATATACCTCCACACCTGCATATATCCCTCCACACCTGCATATATCCCTCCACACCTGCATATATCCCTCCACACCTGCATATATACCTCCACACCTGCATATATCCCTCCACACCTGTGTATATCCCTCCACACCTGCATATATCCCTCCACACCTGCATATATCCCTCCACCCCTGCATATATCCCTCCACACCTGCATATATCCCTCCACACCTGCATATATCCCTCCACACCTGCATATATCCCTCCACACCTGCATATATACCTCCACACCTGCATATATCCCTCCACACCTGCATATATACCTCCACACCTGCATATATCCCTCCACACCTGCATATATACCTCCACACCTGCATATATCCCTCCACACCTGCATATATACCTCCACACCTGCATATATCCCTCCACACCTGTGTATATCCCTCCACACCTGCATATATCCCTCCACCCCTGCATATATCCCTCCACACCTGCATATATCCCTCCACACCTGCATATATCCCTCCACACCTGCATATATCCCTCCACACCTGTGTATATCCCTCCACACCTGCATATATCCCTCCACACCTGCATATATCCCTCCACACCTGCATATATCCCTCCACACCTGCATATATCCCTCCACACCTGTGTATATCCCTCCACACCTGCATATATCCCTCCACACCTGCATATATACCTCCACACCTGCATATATCCCTCCACACCTGCATATATCCCTCCACACCTGCATATATCCCTCCACACCTGCATATATCCCTCCACACCTGCATATATCCCTCCACACCTGCATATATCCCTCCACACCTGCATATATCCCTCCACACCTGCATATATCCCTCCACACCTGTGTATATCCCTCCACACCTGCATATATCCCTCCACACCTGCATATATACCTCCACACCTGCATATATCCCTCCACACCTGCATATATCCCTCCACACCTGCATATATCCCTCCACACCTGCATATATCCCTCCACACCTGCATATATCCCTCCACACCTGCATATATCCCTCCACACCTGCATATACCCTTCCACACCTGCGTCTCAACACCCACAAATGATCAAAGCCCAACACACTTGTTTATTCCTAGTAAGTCAATTCATTCCAATAATGGTTTACTTAAATGCTATTTTTAACTACAAATATTGTTAAGCTAAATCCCAATTTAACTGCAGTGGTTATGAGATAAATAATTAAGCATGTATTGCATTATGTTGTATTATTATTTCGTGAGAAAATATTAATAGGCAATTTGGATCGAATTCGCATCTCTGGACTCCCGTCGGACTCTCCAGGGGTGCGGGTTCGATCCCATTATATTGACTCAGTATTTTCTCATGGCTACATCTGGTTATTGAAATTTTATTGCGTATTATTATTACATATTTAATTACAATAAAAGTAATTATAATAATACACAGAGAGTAATCACACTAACGTGATGCATCAGTGAGCAAATGCGAAGGAGCCGCGATGAGGATTGTGTCAAGATTTACACCAAGAAGTCTCTCGCACTCTCCTGACTGATCTGTCATCGTATGAGGCGTTAGTCGACTGAGACTTATATCTCAGTCGAGTAATGCCATTAGTCGTTGAGATGTAAGTCTCGTCCTAATCACACAGTCAGACCTTGACAAAGCACTCAGGAGAGTGCAAAAGACTTTTTGGTGTAAATCTTTACATAAAATTCACAAATACATACGTGTGATTTTTATCCTACAATAATTATTAGTAATAATAATAATAATAATAATAATTATAATGCACTCGAGCATAGGAGAATTGAGACACAACACATCACTTCTAGTAGGAATATCTATACACATCTGAGGAAAGTCCTCTCCGTGTTGGCTGAATAAAGACATAGCATAGTATGAAAGACACTTAAGTGGCTCCCAGGCAAAATATAGTTTACCCCTTCTACCCTCCTTTCATTGTTGTAATGACTTTCACTTAAATAATTGAGCCATTTAGAGATAAATCTAAGTTCACGCTGCATGACGTAACAAACTGTTTTATTCCAAATGATAAAATAACTGAAATCCTTTCACTGTATCCGTATTTCGCTTCTATAGTAAATAAATGACATATATGAGACTAAGGAATAAGCTGTGTAGTGTGAAGACTAATAATAAACTGGAGCTCTTCTACGATCCTGTAATACCCCATATCTAAAGTAGTTTATGTATTAGTAAAAGACCAACCAAAAATGTAAAATTTATTGTATTACATAGATATTGTAATGCCAAAAATGTCTAACTAGCTGACACAATACTTATAAGGTGTGCAGGATAGATGTAATTATTAATGTAAAAATCTCCGCTAAGGTCTGATTATGACCTTTAGTTACCTCTGTAATCTTTTTTTTTTTGCGCTACCGCTCACAGGATGAGTATGCGGTGGACAATAAACGGCAACAATCAATAACATCTGAGTGTATAATATAAACCGAAAAATGGGATACACATCTCGGTGTGTCTCCTAGCATCTATGACAAGAAAAGAACAATAAGTAATTTGTTAATTTACTACATATGAAAGG
Source organism: Procambarus clarkii (assembly GCF_040958095.1). NCBI lineage: Eukaryota > Metazoa > Arthropoda > Malacostraca > Decapoda > Cambaridae > Procambarus > Procambarus clarkii. Next base: position 39,648,478 of record NC_091170.1, on the reverse strand, counting down.
TATATAGATGTATCATTTCAACTACTGTTGATTATAATATATAGACCATTATAAAGTTCGTTTCTTTCCTCGATTTAGAATTTTAATATTTATGTACATATACGGTTATATGTTTAAGAATTTCATATACGGTTATATGTTTAAGAATTTCATATACGGTTATATGTTTAAGAATTTCATATATGGTTATATGTTTAAGAATTTCATATACGGTTATATGTTTAAGAATTAAAAACAAAAATCCATAAATTGTTCTCCCTGGCGTAGTTTGTAGCCTAATTCAATTTGGTGATGCATGTTCGAGAGTTTGAGTCGTCTCAGTGCTGCTTCCACTTATGTCTCATATCCTTCTTCCTCATACTCTTCACTGTCGTCTTGTAATTTTGCATTCTTGAGCAAACTTGTGGGTTTTATCATTATAATATATGTTTGTTACTAACGTGATGTTTGACAATGCAGCGTATCCAAGGAGCTTCATATGGCAACGTCACAGAAATCCCGCATTTGAAATATTAAAGAGAATGGATGTGTGGGGGGGACTGACTAATTCTATTAATTAACTAATTAGTTGATTAAAAGGCTTCTTTAGCTTTTCAGGGAGAAATTAATTATTTAAACATAATTACGGACTATTCGACGCATTTTTAATCAAGCCTTAGAATGTGACCTCTTAATTTTCTGACTAATATGCAGGTACATATGAGCCCGAAGCAATGTCCTCGTGTTAACTTGCACATACAAATCATCACACTATGGGTTTGGAATTATGTACTATATATATATATATATATATATATATATATATATATATATATATATATATATATATATATATATATATACATATATATATATATTATATATATATATAAATATATATATATATATATATATATATATATATATATATATATATATATATATATATATATATATATATATTTACATACACAAGCCCGATTTGCCTTGCCATTTGGACCTCGCGAATAGCTCAGTGGTAGAGCTTCTGCCTCGCGTAGAAAGGTAGATATAGCCTAAGTTATATCCTTTTGAGATGTATTTTATTGTCTCAATAAACGTACTTGTACTTAAACACGGGGTCGGTGGTTCGAGTCTCCTAGTGCCTAAGTGAATGAAATGTTTATTTCCACGATAGTGTGGTTGACAGTTTATATGACGTGGGCGTGGATCACTAATTCTATGTGTTTAAGAGGAAGGCGGGGAAAGTATAAAATTTCAGTTGGGCAGTGGTTTGTTGCCTGTGAGATGTTTCCTATTGGGCCTCCCACTCCCCTCATCAGTTTCGCCTGATATTGGTCTCCATCAAGCATCTTGTGAGTAAGTTTGGATGGCTTGGTGCAGGTGAGAAGTGATGAGGTCTGATGGGTTGTGTCTATCTTATTGTCTTCTGGTAACCGGGGCACGTGTTTAAATATTCCTCAATTTAAAGTAAACAACCTTAACAATGGCATTTGTAAAAAAAAATCAAATGCCTTACTATAAACGAGTAGGTTTTCATTGTATTTAATTTTAATTTTAAAGTCAACCAGGTGGTTTATCCCGTGGCCCCGGTCACAAGTGTTAATTTAACTGATAGTTCATTATGGAACTATATCAACATTTAAGTATCATGAAAGGTTCCTAAACATGGTGGTGACAGCTTCCTCTTGGGTAATTAAACGCTCAGTTCAGCATTGTTTAAATCTTGACATATGACCGTGTATTAAATACAAAAAATGACAGTAAAATAATATAAATGTTTCCCTGTGTTATAAATGGTAACTATAATTTTTGTATTACCACATTTAGGTACATCTGCATTTGTGCAGCTGTCCTGTGTTCTTCCCCACCCTCCCTCTGGTGTCATTCAGCCATCCCTGGAGTACAACAACAACCCTCCTCTACCACCACCAGCCACCTCTTGTACCACCACCACCACCACCCACCTCTACCACCACCAGCCACCTCTTGTACCACCACCACCCACCTCTACCACCACCAGCCACCTCTTGTACCACCACCACCACCACCCACCTCTACCACCACCAGCCACCTCTTGTACCACCACCACCCACCTCTACCACCACCAGCCGCCTCTTGTACCACCACCACCACCACTCCTACCACCATAGTCACGCAGGTCTCAGCCAACACCACCAATATAAACAGCTTTCAACCCTACCACTTCCTGCCTCAGTCAACACCAGTAACACATGTATTATATCACCACCACCACCACCACCATCACAAACTCCTCTCTACCACCACAGACACTCCCCACCACAACCACCACCACCACCACCACCACCACCACCACCACCACCACCACCCCTTATACTAATACAACCACCGCCACCACCACTCACCTCTACCACACTTCCACTTTGCAACCACCATTCCTCTCTGAAACCACCCAAACCACCGTCACCAGAAACATCACCACACCACCACCACTTCCCTCTACCACCACACTAACCACCACTCTCCCCTACCACCACCACCACCATTCCCCCTTTACAAACAACACCACCACCACTAAAACTCGACTTGTTTACAACCAGGTCAGTAATTCTGTTTGGCAAGGTCTTGGCCCATTTAACTGAATCCCGCAAGTGGCATCTGTCCTTCCTAAGAGTTTATTGGTCAACAAAACTACAGCTATCAGTTCCTCAAGACATTCCTCTGTTCTTCTCTCCGTTGGCTTCAATGTGCATATTTGATTATTCTTGTGATTAATATGCAACGAATATTTATGAGAGTAATAAATACAAAAGTGGGTCAAGTAAAAATATTAAATTTAATTTAGATCTTAACCTAAATTAAGAGGTGACGAGGTAACTTGAGCCGGCGTTCTGGTATATATATAGTAGGCATCCTTCAGTCTCGGGAGACTATGGAGTTGCGCCCTAGTTGTCAATCCTGGTGCAGCGTCTGGTGTGACTGATGAGGCCAATCCGAGAGTGGCAGTCCATCCCACACCGAGCACAAACGAAGTCCGATTCTGGTCTGTCTTCCTGGTTACCGGCTTTCCTTCTCTGTCTCTTTGCCTCCGATTCCTTGGCAAGTGACTCCTCGAACTTGGAGAGACCCCGTTGAACAGACTGCCTCCAGGCTGAACGGTCTGCAGCCAGTGTCTCCCATATAGCAAGATCGACGTCCATGGCTTTCAGGTCCCTTTTGCATACGTCTTTGTACCGTAGCTGGGGCTTGCCTACTGGACGCTTTCCCTGCCTCAGCTCTCCATACAGGAGATCCTTGGGGATCCTGCCGTCGCCCATTCGCACAACGTGCCCGAGCCAGCGCATTCGTCTCTGTTTCAGCATTGTGTACATGCTGGTGATTCTTGCTCTCCCCAAGACGTTGTTGTTTGTCACCTTGTCCTGCCAGGTGATGTCCAAGATGTGTCTAAGGCAGCGCATGTGGTAGGCATTCAGCCGTCTTTCCTGACGGGCGCGGAGTGTCCAAGACTCACTGCCATAAAGGAGAGTGCTCAGGACACAGGATCTGTAAACCTGAATCTTAGTATACTCAGTCAGCCTATTGTTGGCCCACACTCTCTTTGTCAGTTTGGACATGGTAGTAGATGCCTTACCGATGCGTTTGTTTAGCTCCGTATCAAGAGAGAGGGAGTCAGAGATTGTGGAGCCCAGGTACACGAAGTCGTGAACAACTTCCAGTTTGGAATCAGAGATGCCGATGTCAGGTGGGGAGTCCACTCCTTGTCCCATGACTTGTGTTTTCTTCAGACTGATGGTGAGTCCGAAAGCCTGAGAGGCCTCGCTGAAGCGGGTTATGAGCCGTTGGAGGTCTTCAGCTGAGTGGGCAGTGACTGCTGCGTCGTCGGCAAAGAGGAAGTCGCGCAGACACCTCAGCCGAACCTTTGTCTTGGCTCTCAGCCTGGCGAGGTTAAAGAGCTTCCCATCCGACCTGGTCCGGAGGTAAATGCCTTCCGTGACAGATCCGAAGGCGTGCCGCAGCATAACTGCGAAGAAAATCCCGAATAGGGTTGGAGCCAGTACGCAGCCCTGCTTTACTCCACTTCGGATGTCAAAGGCGCCTGATGTTAGGCCATCAAAGACCACGGTGCCCCTCATGTTCTCATGGAAAGATCTGATGATGCTGAGGAGCCTGGGTGGGCATCCGATCTTGGGGAGGATCTTGAACAGGCCATCCCTGCTGACGAGGTCGAAGGCCTTCGTCAGGTCTATGAAGGCTACAAAGAGTGGCTGCTTCTGTTCCCTGCATTTCTCCTGCAGTTGTCTGAGGGAAAAGACCATGTCGATGGTGGACCTGCCAGCTCTGAATCCACATTGTGATTCTGGATAAACTCTCTCTGCAAGTACTTGGAGCCTCTTCAATGCGACTCGAGCAAACAGCTTTCCGACAATACTGAGGAGGGAGATTCCACGGTAGTTGTTGCAGTCGCCCCTGTCACCTTTATTCTTATACAGTGTGACGATGTTGGCATCCCTCATGTCCTGTGGCACCTCTCCTTCTTCCCAGCAGAGGCAGAGAATTTCGTGCAGCTCCATGAGCAGGCTACCTCTGCAGCACTTCAAGGTCTCAGCAGGAATGCCATCTTTGCCAGGAGCTTTACCAGAAGCAAGGGAGTCTAGGGCATCGCTGAGTTCTTCCAGGGTCGGTTCACTGTCGAGCTCCATTAACACAGGCCGACACTCAATGGCGCTCAGGTATATATATATATATATATATATATATATATATATATATATATATATATATATATATATATATATATATATATATATATATATATATATATATATTAGTATATTTTGGTAGCAGTCTTTCCTGTAGACATATATTATTAAATATGACCGAAAAAGTAAGATTAATAATTCTAACACGAATTTTCTCAATACATTACGCTTCACTGTTGGAGGTAAATCAAAAATCACTTCTCCAAAATTCATTTTTATTTCTAGTCTGACGCGACACGGGCGCGTTTCGTAAAACTTATTACATTTTCAAAGACTTCACAAATACACAACTGATTAGAACGTATCTCTGATTTTATATCTACATTTGAGTGAGGTGGTAAGGGTGATGTGGCATTAACACTATTGAGAAAATTCGTGTTAGAATTATTAATCTTACTTTTTCGGTCATATTTAATAATATATATATATATATATATATATATATATATATATATATATATATATATATATATATATATATATATATATATATATTGTGTGTGTGTGTGTGTGTGTGTGTGTGTGTGTGTGTGTGTGTGTGTGTGTGTGTGTGTGTGTGTGTGTGTTTGTGAGTGTGTATTTATTCACCTAGTTGGGCTTGCGGGGGTTGAGCTCTGCTCTTTCGGCCCGCTTCTCAACTGTCAATCAACTGTTTCTACTACTACTATTTACCCCCCCCCCACACACACACACACCAGGAAGCAGCCCGTGACAGCTGACTAACTCCCAGGTACCTATTTACTGCTAGGTAGGGGGCCTCGTAGCCTGGTGGATAGCGCGCAGGACTCGTAATTCTGTGGCGCGGGTTCGATTCCCGCACGAGGCAGAAACAAATGGGCAAAGTTTCTTTCACCCTGAATGCCCCTGTTACCTAGTAGTAAATAGGTACCTGGGAGTTAGTCAGCTGTCACGGGCTGCTTCCTGGGGGTGGAGGCCTGGTCGAGGACCGGGCCGCGGGGACACTAAAAAGCCCCGAAATCATCTCAAGATAACATCAAGATATGATAGGTAACAGAGGCATTCAGGGTGAAAGAAACTTTGCCCATTTCTTTCTGCCTGGTGCGGGAATCGAACCCGCGCCACAGAATTACGAGTCCTGCGCGCTATCCACCAGGCTATCAGGCCCCGTTTCTACTACTTGTGTGTGTGTGTGTGTGTGTGTGTGTGTGTGTGTGTTGTCTCTTTTTATTTTATGTATCTAGGATTTTTTGTCTACTGGTTTAAAATCAATGATAGAAAACTAGAGGAGCGCAGGAAGCAAGTATAGACACTCTCACATAAAAGTGACCCCACAGCTCGACCTGGTGTGAGCGTGGACCCCAGCGGCTGACCCCACAGCTCGACCTGGTGTGAGCGTGGACCCCAGCGGCTGACCCCACAGCTCGACCTGGTGTGAGCGTGGACCCCAGCGGCTGACCCCACAGCTCGACCTGGTGTGAGCGTGGACCCCAGCGGCTGACCCCACAGCTCAACCTTGTGTGAGTGTGGACCCCAGCGGCTGACCCCACAGCTCAACCTTGTGTGAGCGTGGACCCCAGCGGCTGACCCCACAGCTCGTCCTGGTGTGAGCGTGGACCCCAGCGGCTGACCCCACAGCTCGTCCTGGTGTGAGCGTGGACCCCAGCGGCTGACCCCACAGCTCGACCTGGTGTGAGCGTGGACCCCAGCGGCTGACCCCACAGCTCGACCTGGTGTGAGCGTGGACCCCATCGGCTGACCCCACAGCTCGACCTGGTGTGAGCGTGGACCCCATCGGCTGACCCCACAGCTCGACCTGGTGTGAGCGTGGACCCCATCGGCTGACCCCACAGCTCGACCTGGTGTGAGCGTGGACCCCAGCGGCTGACCCCACAGCTCGACCTGGTGTGAGCGTGGACCCCATCGGCTGACCCCACAGCTCGACCTGGTGTGAGCGTGGACCCCAGCGGCTGACCCCACAGCTCGTCCTGGTGTGAGCGTGGACCCCAGCGGCTGACCCCACAGCTCGACCTGGTGTGAGCGTGGACCCCATCGGCTGACCCCACAGCTCGACCTGGTGTGAGCGTGGACCCCATCGGCTGACCCCACAGCTCGACCTGGTGTGAGCGTGGACCCCATCGGCTGACCCCACAGCTCGACCTGGTGTGAGCGTGGACCCCAGCGGCTGACCCCACAGCTCGACCTGGTGTGAGCGTGGACCCCATCGGCTGACCCCACAGCTCGACCTGGTGTGAGCGTGGACCCCAGCGGCTGACCCCACAGCTCGACCTGGTGTGAGCGTGGACCCCATCGGCTGACCCCACAGCTCGACCTGGTGTGAGCGTGGACCCCAGCGGCTGACCCCACAGCTCGACCTGGTGTGAGCGGGGACCCCAGCGGCTGACCCCACAGCTCGACCTGGTGTGAGCGTGGACCCCAGCGGCTGACCCCACAGCTCGACCTGGTGTGAGCGTGGACCCCAGCGGCTGACCCCACAGCTCGACCTGGTGTGAGCGTGGACCCCAGCGGCTGACCCCACAGCTCGACCTGGTGTGAGCGTGGACCCCAGCGGCTAACCCCACAGCTCGACCTGGTGTGAGCGTGGACCCCAGCGGCTGACCCCACAGCTCGACCTGGTGTGAGCGTGGACCCCAGCGGCTGACCCCACAGCTCGACCTGGTGTGAGCGTGGACCCCATCGGCTGACCCCACAGCTCGACCTGGTGTGAGCGTGGACCCCAGCGGCTGACCCCACAGCTCGACCTGGTGTGAGCGTGGACCCCAGTGGCTGACCCCACAGCTCGTCCTGGTGTGAGCGTGGACCCCAGTGGCTGACCCCACAGCTCGACCTGGTGTGAGCGTGGACCCAAGCGGCTGACCCCACAGCTCGACCTGGTGTGAGCGTGGACCCCAGCGGCTGACCCCACAGCTCGACCTGGTGTGAGCGTGGACCCCAGCGGCTGACCCCACAGCTCGTCCTGGTGTGAGCGTGGACCCCAGCGGCTGACCCCACAGCTCGACCTGGTGTGAGCGTGGACCCCAGCGGCTGACCCCACAGCTCGACCTGGTGTGAGCGTGGACCCCAGCGGCTGACCCCACAGCTCGACCTGGTGTGAGAGTGGACCCCAGTGGCTGACCCCACAGCTCGACCTGGTGTGAGCGTGGACCCCAGCGGCTGACCCCACAGCTCGACCTGGTGTGAGCGTGGACCCCAGCGGCTGACCCCACACTTCCTCCCCTATTATGTATTCATACTTCTAAAACACAGCATTCGTTTTTTAACCAAGCTTTAGTGACCTGATCAACCAGGCTGTGACTCATACGTCAGGCTGCGAGCAGCCGCGTCTAACAGCCTGGTTGATCAGTCCAGCAACCAGGAGGCCTGGTCGACGACCGGGCCGCGGGGACACTAAGCCCCGGAAGCACCTCAAGGTAGCCTCAAGGTAGGTAGGTAGGGTCAAGTTTGTGTAGGCGGCGCCTGAAGTGACATGAGACATTTCCTCTAATGCTAGTCTGAATGAACCAAAACTTCACCCGTCCATTCGTTAAGTAATGATAATGAAGAAAATCTTCCAAAAATCATTACAATATGCCTAATAAAACTATCCGTCCCGTTTACTCTCATTAACTTGTCCTTCGGGTTAACGAGGCTCGCCCAGACCAACTACTGACCATCGGGTTAACGAGGCTCGCCCAGACCAACTACTGACCATCGGGTTAACGAGGCTCGCCCAGACCAACTACTGACCATCGGGTTAACGAGGCTCGCCTAGACCAACTACTGACCTTCGGGTTAACGAGGCTCGCCCAGACCAACTACTGACCATCGGGTTAACGAGGCTCGCCCAGACCAACTACTGACCATCGGGTTAACGAGGCTCGCCCAGACCAACTACTGACCTTCGGGTTAACGAGGCTCGCCCAGACCAACTACTGACCATCGGGTTAACGAGGCTCGCCCAGACCAACTACTGACCATCGGGTTAACGAGGCTCGCCCAGACCAACTACTGACCATCGGGTTAACGAGGCTCGCCCAGACCAACTACTGACCTTCGGGTTAACGAGGCTCGCCCAGACCAACTACTGACCATCGGGTTAACGAGGCTCGCCCAGACCAACTACTGACCATCGGGTTAACGAGGCTCGCCCAGACCAACTACTGACCATCGGGTTAACGAGGCTCGCCCAGACCAACTACTGACCATCGGGTTAACGAGGCTCGCCCAGACCAACTACTGACCAGGATACAGCTCACAACACTTTACTAACTCCCAGGTGCCTATTTACTGCTGGGTGAACAGGTCATCATATGAATTATAACGTGCCCAACCGGTACTGTTCTGTCAGGGCAAAGGAACCTGGACCCGTCGAGTGTGATTTGCGGATTTAGACCATTGTGCTACAGGACCCGGTCATATTACAGTCCTGGACGCCGTTATGTGTATAATGTGCTGGACGTACTTGGGTCTGGGTCGTACAATACAATGCTTTCCCACCAACAAGCTTCCTGTCAAACCTGCACGTGAATTTATATGACTTTAGCCTCTACTGCCTCCTCTAATTCGTTTCATTAATCACTTGTCTTAGGTTCCATAAATGATTCCTCACACACGTAGCTTACGGCTTGTAGCTGTAGCTTCATCCATAACCTCTCGTGCTGCTCTTCCACCAGCTAAACATTTCGTGATTTTTAACTTTTCAATACTTCTTTGTCATCTTATATGTCGCGATCATGTGTACACTTTACAGTTAAGACCATACGAACATAAGAATAAAGAACACTGCAGTAAGCCTATTGCCCCAGTCGAACATGTCTCAGGAGCACCAACACCAGTATGACTCGCAGAGACACTAGCAATAACAACATGGACTAGCAATAACAACATGGACTAGCAATAACAACATGGACTAGCAATAACAACATGGACTAGCAATAACAACATGGACTAGCAATAACAACATGGACTAACAATAACAACATGGACTAGCAATAACAACATGGACTAACAATAACAACATGGACTAACAATAACAACATGGACTAACAATAACAACATGGACTAACAATAACAACATGGACTAGCAATAACAACATGGACTAACAATAACAACATGGACTAGCAATAACAACATGGACTAGCAATAACAACATGCGCTGGCAATGAGAACAAGGACAATTAGCAAGATGAACAATCAATTACATCACACAATAACTTGAACTAGCATCAAGAAAATATTTCCTGCCTTAATTGCAGCGAAACCCACATGAGCAACATTACTTGCAACACTGTTGTAGGAGGAGGATCAGAGCCCACGTGGAACCCCACTGCAGCAGCAACAACACATTCCTGGCAGCAGCAGCAGCAACAACACATTCCTGGCAGCAGCAGCAGCAACAGGACATTCATGGCAGCAGCAGCAGCAACAACACATTCATGGCAGCAGCAGCAGCAACAACACATTCCTGGCAGCAGCAGCAGCAACAGGACATTCATGGCAGCAGCAGCAGCAACAACACATTCATGGCAGCAGCAGCAGCAACAGGACATTCCTGGCAGCAGCAGCAGCAACAGGACATTCCTGGCAGCAGCAGCAGCAACAACACATTCATGGCAGCAGCAGCAGCAACAACACATTCCTGGCAGCAGCAGCAGCAACAGGACATTCCTGGCAGCAGCAGCAGCAACAGGACATTCCTGGCAGCAGCAGCAGCAACAACACATTCATGGCAGCAGCAGCAGCAACAACACATTCCTGGCAGCAGCAGCAGCAACAGGACATTCATGGCAGCAGCAGCAGCAACAACACATTCATGGCAGCAGCAGCAGCAACAACACATTCATGGCAGCAGCAGCAGCAACAACAGTACTTTTCTAATGACAGCAGAAAACAGCAACACACTTATGAGAGCAGACACCAACAGCATCAGGAGCGGCACACAGCGCACTCTTGGGAGGTCACCAGGTCGCTGTACTGAGGGAAGGAAGTGGCGAATTGTCGCGCCCTGGAGAGTAATGGTGCTCCTTCTTCATTAGCTGATGAGGCTACTGCTGGAACGGTCGCTGCCGCAAAGCTGTCACTGCCACGACCTCTGGATAACAGTCACTGCTACAAGGCTATCACCGCCAGGACCTTTGGATAGCGGCCACTGCAACAAAGATATCACTTCCAGGACCTTTGGATAACAGTCAGTACCAGAAAGCTTTCACCGCTAGGACGTCTGGATAAGTCACTGCCACAAAGCTTTCACCGCCAGGACGTCTGGATAACAGTCACTGCCACCAGGCTATCACCACCAGAACCTCCGGATAACGGCCATTGCCACACGCCAATCCCCACTCTGCGATCCGTTACGCACAACGAAATTAGCGACGGGAAATCTGACAGGTCAATAAGAGATTTGCAGTAACCCATGGATTTCCCTGCCGGTGTGAAATTCCCGGCACCAAACTGCCGTCGTGGAAGACTGGCTGATCCGCCATTTTAGCAGCTTCACGGCTATCACCCGATTTCCCCAATAGATAAATATCTGTTATGGTATCGATTCAACGAAATGTGGGATAAACTCCTTTTGCTTTTTATTGTTGATTGAAATTAGGTGTCTGGAAATCTAATAAAACCAATTCAGTGCTCAATAACATTACATTTACTGAGGTTTCCAACGCTGTTCTTTGGTATGTATATTGACATCATGTATATTATTTAATAATAATTGTGATTGTCATTATTTCACACATATTCAGACATAAACCAATGCCCGCAATTGGTCCAGTGGCCACATATCTTTTCTATGGATTACTATTTACGAGCTACAGTTACGGTGTAAACTCAAGAGGTAAACTATTTAAAACAACACACTCGTGATGTAAACCCTGTATTTTCCAACAATACTCAATGTGTAAACCCATTAATTACTAGCTACACTCAAGATGTAAGCCCAATATTTCCGAGCCACACTCAAGGCGTAAAACTTATAAGATGTATACCGATTAAGGCCGTGTAAGCAGTTCAATAAATGCACATCACTCACTTGCTTCAGTTTCAACGTCATACTCAATATGAAAACTGAAAGGTGAAAGTTAATTTTTGTTATTAATGTGGCCCCTAACAACACTAAACAAAAGTTTCAACTGACTGTTTACTACAAGGATGGGAGTCTACCAGACATGAATATTGTCTTTGCCTTTAGATGCTTGTGACTATCAGCCTTAACGCTCTCAATATTAGGCAAGATGACAACATTTAGTTTAAGGCACTTAAACTGCACACCTAATAAGGAGCCATTAAAGCACATCATATCTTCATACACAAGCAGACCATCGCTAGAAGTGTCAAGCAAACAGTCTGCCACCATCATAATAATGCCCCAAAAATTCAAAGAGGACAGCAGCTATCTGCTACCGTATCGCTCCTGTAGACCTTCCCAGGAAGCAGAGGAAGCTAGGAGTATTCCGTCCCTATGGCACAAATCAAATAAACTGCAAGCCACCGTAGGCCGGGGATAACATTTCATCTATTTGACATGTCATGAAGGTGAATCCTCGTCCATGAACAACAAAGCAGTGTATTTGATGATGGCAGCCCTAACAGCTTCAAATACACTGTTCTGTATAGCGGTATCAGCTAATGTAGACGCCCATATATATTGTCAAACATCAGATTTATCATCCCTACAAGGTTACCCCATCCGGATGCGATTTACTGCCGTCAGGTCTGCACATGTGGGGTTCACTTTGTGCTGGACTGTAATCTAAACTTCTCTTAATGATATTATTGACTGATTTATGCTTATAAATCTTTACTGCTGACATACGAGAGATGAAACCATGGAGGCGCATTAGTTTGCAGATTAAATTATAGTAGATACTGTGCTAAAGAGTAGATGGAAAGGACAATGCGTAGAGTCACACAAATACTAAGGTCCCGGAGGTATGGGGGAATACCCGAGGGAGAGCTAACTAGAAATCCCTATCATGAGGAGTTTGTGTAATAACGAGGTGAGCTTTATCTTTCCTGGAAGTTATCTCCAATAGTGTTGAGGTAATGTTCTTCACAATGGGGCAATCCCAGTGGGCCTGCTTACAATCGTTTTGCGATGTTTGTCGGAGTGAAGAACATGCAAGAATTCCACTTACTGGCTTCTTCAATAAACTTGGGATCATTAATAACGCTGAGACTTGTTTAAGCACTCTGGTTGGACCTCTAACATAACTCACTAGCAGCAGTACACAAGTGTTGAATATAAACAATGTTAACTGAAAGTGTTCCTTGGTCCAAATATTCCAGGTTTATATACAAAATGAAAAATTCAGTTTTATCTCTTCCTTTATCCTGGTATATAAATACTAAATAACAACACTTCTTAAACCTCTCTGTACAGCCTATCATCCATCAGGTCACAGTTTGTACCACTGCATTCAACGCTGTAGGGCCGACCTTACGAGCTCCGGGGCCCAATTGGCAACATTTTAGGGAGGGTCCTCAGGTTCAGGGTCAAAGCCTTGGTCAATTTTAGTGAAGTGCTTTATTTTAAAAAATTGTTTTCTTAAGAAAAAATATACAAAATATAAATGAACAGCACTACTGAAATAAATTATCTTATTGGGTTTGTAAAAACTAACTTTTATTTTAAAAACTTATATTTATTGTAGTCTGTCAGAAAGAATTCAACAGACAAAAACATTAGCTTGCAAGATTGTGTTGGTATATTACAAGACTTTACACATTTTGCTCTGTTAGAAGGCAGTTTTACTTGACAAGACTAGTAAAGATTGTGGAAGTGCGGGGACCGATGGTAACAACTGGGCCCCGTGCTACCCTCACGCCTCATTTCGTACCACTCTTCACTGCCACCCTTCACACCAGTACAGTGACATGACGTAATCATGTTATGAGGCAAAATATGAATGGAGAGGGATAGACAGACAACAAGAGAGAGAGAGAGAGAGGAAGAATAGGAGTAAGAGATAAAGTAGGAGTGAGAGAGGGACGAAGAGAGAGGGGTGAGAGAGAGAGAGAAAGAGAGAGAGAGAGAGAGAGAGAGAGAGAGAGAGAGAGAGAGAGAGAGAGAGAGAGAGAGAGAGAGAGAGAGAGAGAGAGAGAAGCAATATCTCCACCCCTCACTCGCTCACTAATACACATAACAGCTTCTCTTGTCATCCACACTTGATATAAACATTTGAGGCTTAGAGGACATGGAGTGAGGTGGGGAGACGCCCTTCACTGCATCATTCCAGGACACACTGCTAGACAAGGGTCAGCTCTTTCTTTATCCCGGAGCTGCTAGTGACAGGGATAAAGGATTAAATCTCATCGCGTGCGTACTTTTCACTCTGTATATCCTACGGACTGTATCCCACATTTGCTCTTAGGAACATTTCCTCGCCCACACTATATTTCACATCCACAGAGAGAAAGTGAGAGAGAGAGAGAGACAGTCTAGTTCTAGAGGAGACAACCCTCGTTATCTCCCTCACGCGGGACGCCCGGCGACAATCCACCGTAAAATAATTATTCTCATCAAAATCCTTTCTACAAAATGCCCCAGCTAATGAAGTTATCCACTATTCTGTTTTTAGCTTGACTGGCCAGAAGAATGGCAACATAAAAGCTTGGAACGTGTCTCGCGTCGTAGAATTAAATGTTGATATAATTAACTCTTTCAATTTAATTTAACTCGCAGAGCAATATGGCATTTACAAGAGATATCAAATTAGCGGCAGTGCACTGAAGACTTACGTTTAAACACCAATTGTCCCTTAATTAGGTTTTACACAAAAGCGCTATTATCTAACCAGGATTTAAAGGTCATTATTGCGCTATTTACGCCTAAATAAACTCTATATATAATTTACTTTGCTATCTGCAGCCTCGCTGGTGTTTAAAAGTTGTATTCAGTAAATTCCGGTCACCCAGAGCTCCAGGTCTCAGCATATGGTCAATTAAAGGATTATGAACTAATTCTGAAATTTCATAGTATATTTAAACGGGCATTGTTACTCTCGTTTAATATGGGTCAAATACAATTGCCAGTTGGAACAATTTGTATTTATATATAATAGTGTGTGTGTGTGTGTGTGTGTGTGTGTGTGTGTGTGTGTGTGTGTGTGTGTGTGTGTGTGTGTGTGAGGATGTTCGAGAGAATTGCATGGCCTTTCAGAGATTATATATTATTTAATATTGACGCTAGTATTAGGTCGTGTTAGGGATCAAGTTTCCCTGTCCAACAGCTCAGTGACAGGACCTGAGTACCGCTTGTCACAAAAGTATCTGGTTTAATATGCAAGTTTCTTGAATTTATTCAAGCTTCTGTCGATGTATTAAGCTCCAAGCAATGTATATTTTCGTTACTGTCAGTATACATAATCTCCTGTCAGTTTATTTAAGGTCAAGTTCTCCCATTCTAGTTTCTGTCAATTTATTCAAGCTAATGCTAATTTACTGAAGCAATGTTCATTTACGTTCCTATACATTTATTCCATTTATTCACGTTCCTATAAATTTGTTTAAACTGCTATCAAATACATTTAAATTTATATTTATTTATTCACATAAACAATAATTTTCTGTACATGTTCATCCAAGAAATTGCTGCTAGACTTTAACGAAAAAAAATGCAAGGTAATGAGAATGAAGACCGGTGGGGGGGGGGGGACGAGACCAAAGGGCAAGACTGCTTTCCGAGTCAGGACTGACACCGGAGACACTCACCAACAGAATAACATCAGCGGCATGCGCGAAACAGAAATATTCGGCTAGCCTTCAGGAACCTAGACACGTAAGTTCGTAGATCAATATATACACCTGTGACTGACCCATAATGCTCAGCCCGGCGGAGGGATCACACTTATAGAAACATAAAACAAAGCAGCAAAAATGGCAAAGGTTTGCTGCGAAGTTCGTCCCAGTGCTGAGAAAACTAGGCTACGGTGAACTGCTAAGGAAACTAGATTTCCCAACAAAAAGGAAGAAATGAAAAGAGGAGACATGATTACAGCATACAAGTTACGTATAAGAATCGTTAGACAAAGATGAGATATTCTGTATAATAAATAGTAGAAAGAAAGGACATCGATGTAAATGACATGTAGAGGGGGACCATAGTGACCTAACGAAACACTTCTTTAGTGTGAAAGTAGAATCATATAGACTACGGGATAACTGAGGTCAAGTTATGAACAATGTTGTTACCTTAGGTCTCCAACAGGTCAAACAGCGGGACCCCAGAGGAAGTGCTCCACGAGACAAGCCTAGCTGCCCGTTCTCACAGTTGTATAAACTTTAAATTTGAAGTACTTTTGCTTAACCAGAAGCATTAAGCCCTAACTACCCACCTAAGTTATCTAGGTCGATGCTCATTAGTCTAAAAAAGCGTCAGTGAGTTAATAACTGCACCAAGGCACCGAAATTTCACCGATTTTGGGAAGGTTGTACACACACACACACACACACACACACACACACACACACACACACACACACACCTGTGTGTGTGTGTGGTCCCGCCTCCGTTGAGAGGCGGGACCAAAGAGCCAGAGCTCAACCCCCGCAAGCACAACTAGGTGAGTACACACACACACACACATACACACACGAACAAGGGGACACAGGTGGAAACTGAGTACCCACATGAGCCACAGGGACGTTAGAAGGAACTTTTACAGTGTCAGGGTAGTTAACAGATGGAATGCATTAGGCAGTGATGTGGTGGAGGCTGACTCCATACACAGTTTCAAATGTAGATATGATAGAGCCCAGTAGGCTCAGGAATCTGTACACCAGTTGATTGACAGTTGAGAGGCGGGACCAAAGAGCCAAAGCTCAACCCCCGCAAGCACAAATAGGTGAGTACAAATAGGTGAGTACACACTAGAAAATAACAATAGTGGATGTACACAGAGCTGGGATTAACTATGGCTAGGCTGTCAAGCGTCGGATTTACCTTCCCTGGGATTACGGGCCTGGGAGGGGGGAGAGGGAGGGGGAGGGGACATTACAGACGAGCGGATTAACGATGATTTACTGATATCAAATTAGGGCGGGCGAATCTAGACATCATTAGGCTCACAATAGATTATACAGCATAAAATATCACGCAGGTTCCTCGCATGTATTCCAGTGTTTGGAGGGTGGTGGATGGTCCAGGACGGTTGGTGGATGGTCCAGGAAGGGTGGTGGATGGTCCAGGACGGTTGGTGGATGGTCCAGGACGGTTGGTGGATGGTCCAGGACGGTTGGTGGATGGTCCAGGACGGTTGGTGGATGGTCCAGGACGGTTGGTGGATGGTCCAGGACGGTTGGTGGATGGTCCAGGACGGTTGGTGGATGGTCCAGGACGGTTGGTGGATGGTCCAGGGAGGTTGGTGGATGGTCCAGGAAGGTTGGTGGATGGTCCAGGACGGTTGGTGGATGGTCCAGGACGGTTGGTGGATGGTCCAGGACGGTTGGTGGATGGTCCAGGACGGTTGGTGGATGGTCCAGGACGGTTGGTGGATGGTCCAGGACGGTTGGTGGATGGTCCAGGAAGGTTGGTGGATGGTTCAGGAAGGTTGGTGGATGGTCCAGGGAGGTTGGTGGATGGTCCAGGACGGTTGGTGGATGGTCCAGGAAGGTTGGTGGATGGTCCAGGAAGGTTGGTGGATGGTTCAGGAAGGTTGGTGGATGGTCCAGGAAGGTTGGTGGATGGTCCAGGAAGGTTGGTGGATGGTCCAGGAAGGTTGGTGGATGGTCCAGGAAGGTTGGTGGATGGTCCAGGAAGGGTGGTGGATGGTCCAGGACGGTTGGTGGATGGTCCAGGAAGGTTGGTGGATGGTCCAGGAAGGTTGGTGGATGGTTCAGGATGGTTGGTGGATGGTCCAGGATGGTTGGTGGATGGTCCAGGAAGGTTGGTGGATGGTCCAGGACGGTTGGTGGATGGTCCAGGAAGGTTGGTGGATGGTCCAGGAAGGTTGGTGGATGGTTCAGGATGGTTGGTGGATGGTCCAGGATGGTTGGTGGATGGTCCAGGAAGGTTGGTGGATGGTCCAGGACGGTTGGTGGATGGTCCAGGAAGGTTGGTGGATGGTCCAGGAAGGTTGGTGGATGGTTCAGGAAGGTTAGTGGATGGTCCAGAAGGTTGGTGGATGGTCCAGGAAGGGTGGAGGATGGTCCAGGGAGGTTGGTGGATGGTCCAGGAAGGTTGGTGGATGGTCCAGGAAGGTTGGTGGATGGTCCAGGAAGGTTGGTGGATGGTCCAGGAAGGTTGGTGGATGGTCCAGGAAGGTTGGTGGATGGTCCAGGAAGGTTGGTGGATGGTTCAGGAAGGTTGGTGGATGGTCCAGGAAGGTTGGTGGATGGTCCAGGAAGGTTGGTGGATGGTCCACGAAGGTTGGATGGTCCACGAAGGTTGGTGGATGGTCCAGGAACGTTGGTGGATGGTCCAGGAAGGGAGGAGGATGGTCCAGGAAGGTTGGTGGATGGTCCAGGAATGATGGAGGATGGTCCATGAAGGTTGGATTACGGTCCAGGAAGGGAGGAGGATGGTCCAGGAAGGGAGGAGGATGGTCCAGGAAGGGAGGAGGATGGTCCAGGAAGGGAGGAGGATGGTCCAGGAAGGATGGAGGATGGTCCAGGAATGATGGAGGGTGGTCTATGAAGGTTGGATTACGGTCCAGGAAGGGAGGAGGATGGTCCAGGAAGGGAGGAGGATGGTCCATGAAGGGTGGAGGATGGTCCAGGAAGGGAGGAGGATGGTCCAGGAAGGATGGAGGATGGTCCAGGAAGGATGGAGGATGGTCCATGAAGGTGGATTACGGTCCAGGAAGGGAGGAGGATGGTCCAGGAAGGGTGGAGGCTGGTCCAGGAAGGGTGGAGGATGGTCCAGGAAGGGTGGAGGATGGTCCAGGAAGGGTGGAGGATGGTCCAGGAAGGATGGAGGATGGTCCAGGAAGGGAGGAGGATGGTCCAGGAAGGGAGGAGGATGGTCCAGGAAGGATGGAAGATGGTCCAGGAAGGATGGAGGATGGTCCAGGAAGGGTGGTCCAGGAGGGTGAGGACTGTCATCAGGGGGAAGCCACTAATGGTAGACTGGAACGCTCCGGCTCTTCCCAGCCTTCATGGTACACTAATCTAATTAAGTTCAAAACTTGCAGTGTAGCACAATGAGGCGCCTGGTGGCTGCTCTCAAGGTAATGTGTCCACTACCCGTATGTGTGCTCCCTCCACGGCTGTGGTGTGTGTGTGTGTGTGTGTGTGTGTGTGTGTGTGTGTGTGTGTGTGTGTGTGTGTGTGTGTGTGTGCGTGTGTGTGTGTGTGTGTGTGTGTGTGTGTGTGCTCACCTAATTGAGCTTGCATGAGTCAACTTAGTCACACACACACACACACACATACTATATGCCATAGACATTAAATTTCTATTTTTTAATGTCAGAGTAGTTGACACATGGAGTGCATTAGACAGTGATGTGATGGAGGCTGACTCCATACACAGTTTCAAGTGTAAATATGACAGAGCCCAATAAGCTCAGGAACCTGTACATCAGTTTATTGACAGTTGAGAGGGGGGACCAAAGAGCCAGAGCCTAATCCCTCCCTCCCCCCCCTCACCTCCCGCAAGCACAACTGAGTACTCTCTCTCTTTCTTTCTATCATTTAAATGTTGTAAGCGAATTCTCCCTACATGACCTAGTGTCATCTCCTGGGCGTCGTCTTCCCGGTTAAGATGTAAGCCGGGATCCCCGGTCTTTTGTGTTTGAAAGATAACTTCGTCGAACTATGTATCGACGCCCAACACCAAAGGTACTGAGTTGGCCGGAGAGGATTTATTTTAAAATAACAAATTACGTATGATATATTATGTATATGTTCAATTTTTACATATCAGACGAATAGAGACTTTATTTACCTTGATGCTCCTCATTTTTTTAATATTTTTTTGAGAGAGAGAAATGTTGTTTTCTGAATGCTAAATTGATATCGTTGGATCTCGTTTATCACTGAACATTAACCTAATGCGATTAGCGAGGAAGTGTATCGTATGTCTTTGATATTATCGAGTTGTAATGAAATCTAGTCACTTTTTTAATGGTCTCTATTTTCCTTATTACAGTGTTAGCAGACAGTTTGATATATTTTATGGATGAAACAACTTCCGCCTTATGGTGGAAACCTTCACCAATGGTCTAAACACCTCGCCTCGCCCCGTTCTCTTCATTCACACAAGGTTTTGTCATGTTCTTTAAGGAAATTATTCAATTTAAAATGGTTGATCTTAGATTCTTTTGAACGTCGACCAAAGGTTTTATTTTTTACGTTCTTCGAATAAATTAATAACTTTTAACAGAAACGATCGTAGCTTCTTTAGAACGACATTGTTAAACCCGATTGCAGAGATGGAAGTTCAGATTGTCTCTCTGTCTTTTGTCTTTTTTACAGCAGGAATGTTTGGGTAATCAGAGTAAAAAGTTTTTGTCATTCGTTTGAAAAGTCTTTTCGACGTTGTTTCTTGGGAACCGCTGCAGTGAGGCTTCATAATAAATAAACTTTCCTGAAAAACATGAAACGAAATCATTTTTTGTTTATGTTGAGATTTAGCTCTCGGGCCAGGTACTGGAACCGGTTAGGTTATTCAGTATCATGTTTTATATCCAGGTCACCAGGTATTGAACCCGATTAGACTAGTAACTAAGGGGGGTAGAAATAGCCTAAGCTACTCTATCCCTTTTGAGATGTATTTCTTTCTTATCTCAATAAACATACTTGACTAGTAACTACCAGGTTTTCTCCATAATGCGATCGGCCGATCACTTTACTTGTAGGTCTACAATTACTACTGCTTGCAGAGGAACGAAGGAATTAAAGGTTCCCTTTCCTCCAACCCTGCCCGCGTGCAGAATTACGGGATCACCATAACCCGTGCTACCTAGAACTTTTTGTTCCAGGTAGCGAATCTTAAACAACAACAACAACAACCTGCCCGCGATTCTAACTCGGTTCCTCTTGTTTATGATATTTCTGTTCTAAGCACTCAGCGCTAAAATAATTTTTATGGTTTTTAGTAATTCCTCTCAAATTAACTTATAATACCAAAGTTTCACTCAACCCATTCTTTTGATTTGCCACAACACACAAAACACAAAGTGCTAAGCAAACCAGAAACGCACAGACCCTCACAACCCACCTAACCTAACCTACCTATACATAGAAAACATGGATATTTCTGAGCCGCTACTCTTTATAGTACTCTGTATTTTGTACGTTGTGGACCTTAATGTACAAAAAGAAACCTATCAGTTAATAGGGAGTAATCTGATTGCCAACAATCCTTACATAAGTGTTATTCCTATTATAAAAAATGGGAGAAACTAAACTTAAAGCTAGACCGAGCCTAATCATAGGCCTAACCTAATAATTGGTTTATATATTTTTTATGATTTTCAGTTTAATTATGTAGTCATTGGCATGATCAGTGGTCACTGGCTCCATGAAGCTCTGAATATTCCACGTACTCATTGTGAGTCACGTTGTGGGTCCAGTGTGGTAGCGAAGTCGTCTCCCCTCACTCTCAGTTCTTCTTTTCGAATGTTGAGTCAATAAATTCAGAAGTTCCATTCTGAGGTGTCCTCCAGTTTTGTTGTACATGTTCCACATCCTCCCTGGGAGACTCCTCTCTCCTCAGTCTCCAGCACACACACACACACACACACACACACACACACACACACACACACACACACACACACACACACACACACACACACGCACGCACGCACGCACACACACACACACACGCACGCACGCACACACACACACACACACACACACACACACACACACACACACACACACACACACACACACACACACGCACACACACACGCACACACACACACACACACACACACACACACACACACACACACACACACACACACACACACACACACACACACACGTAAGGGCAGGTGTCATACACAGACATCACCCAACGCGTGACACATTCGTTCATGAACCCAACATATCATCTTGCTTTATGGCCCTTTAAACCCTCTTAACAATGGGCGAGTCAACGTCTTGGCTGATTGGATGTCGGGACTACAGTCACCCAGCCTCGACTCCTTGCCAGCTGGCGCTACTGTGCTCTGCTGCTCTAGTCTATTTTATTGTGAAAATTCCAAAGTTGCTCTATGAGTGCATCGTTGCGAAGGACATTGTATGCTCGCGAAGAGGTATTAATACCAAAAGAGTAGTATTTATGTATGATTGCATTGTGTGTGTGTATGTGTGTGTATTCACCTAGTTGTATTCACCTAGTTGTATTCACCTAGATGTGCTTGCGGGGGTTGAGCTTCGCTCTTTCGGCCCGCCTCTCAACTGCCAATCAACTGTTACTAACTATTAATTATTTTTTTAACACACACACACACACACACACACACACACACACACACACACACACACACACACACACACACACACACACACACACACACACACACACACACACACACACACGCACGCACACACGCACACACGCACGCACGCACACACACACACACACACACACACACACACACACACACACACACACACACACACACACACACAGGGGCCTCGTAGCCTGGTGGATAGCGCGCAGGACTCGTAATTCTGTGGCGCGGGTTCGATTCCCGCACGAGGCAGAAACAAATGGGCAAAGTTTCTTTCACCCTAAGTGCCCCTGTTACCTAGCAGTAAATAGGTACCTGGGAGTTAGTCAGCTGTCACGGGCTGCTTCCTGGGGTGTGTGTGTGTGGTGTGGAAAAAAAAAAAAAAAAAAGTAGTTAGTAAACAGTTGATTGACAGTTGAGAGGCGGGCCGAAAGAGCAAAGCTCAACCCCCGTAAAAACACAACTAGTAAACACAACTAGTAAACACACACACACACACACACACACACACACACACACACACACACACACACACACACACACACACACACACACACACACATTGGAATGCATAAGGAAGTGATGTGATGGAGGCTGACTCCATACACAGTTTCAAGTGTAGATATGATAGAGCCCAATAGGCTCAGGAATTTGTACACCTGTTGATTGGCGGATGAGAGGCGGGACTAAAGAGCCAGAGCTCAACCCCCGCAAACACAACTAGGTGAGTACACAGGAAACAGCCCGTAGCAGCTGTCTAACTCCTAGGTACCTATTTACTGCTAGGTAGCAGGGGCATCAAAGTGAAATGAACTGTCCATTTTTGTTTTTCACCGGCACCGGGAATCGAACCCGGGGCCACAGGATTACGTGTACAGCGTGCTATCCACACAGCCACCAGCGCTCAGTGTGTGTGTATGTGTACTCACCTAATTGTACTCACCTAATTGTGTCTGCAGGATCGAACATTGACTCTTGGATCCCGCCTTTCGAGCATCGGTTGTTTACAGCAATGACTATGATCCTATTTCCTTATCATACCTTGTTTTATAATTATGAATAATATTTGCTTCCACAACCTGTTCCTTAAGTGCATTCCATTTTCACACTACTCTCACGCTAAAAGAAAACTTCCTAACATCCCTGTGACTCATCTGATTTTCCAGCTTCCACCCATGTCAAGGGGCCTCGTAGCCTGGTGGATAGCACGCAGGACTCGTAATTCTGTGGCGCGGGTTCGATTCCCGCACGAGGCAGAAACAAATGGGCAAAGTTTCTTTCACCCTGAATGCCCCTGTTACCTAGCAGTAAATAGGTACCTGGGAGTTAGTCAGCTGTCACGGGCTGCTTCCTGGGGGTGGAGGCCTGGTCGAGGACCGGGCCGCGGGGACACTAAAGCCCCGAAATCATCTCAAGATAACCTCAAGATATGTCCCCTCGTTCTGTTACTATTCCGTGTGAACATTTCGTTTATTTCGTTTTATGTCCACTCTGTCAATCTCCCTGAGTATTTTATACGTTCCTATCATGTCCCCCCCTCTCCCTTCTTTCTCGTGTCGTAAGGCACAGTTCCCTCATGCGCTCCTCATGCCCCATACGTCGTAACTCTGGGACGAGTCTTGTTGCAAACCTCTGAACCTTTTCCAGTTTCCTTATATGCTTCTTCTTATGGGGACTCCATGATGAGGCGGCATACTCTAATACTGGCCTCACATAGGCAGTGTAAAGCGCCCTAAATGCCTCCTTACTTAGGTTTCTGAATGATGTTCTAACTTTTGCCAGTGTAGAGTACGCTGCTGTCGTTATCCTATTTATATGTGACTCTGGAGATAGATTAGGTGTTACATCTACACCCAGGTCTCTTTCACGCGTCGTCACAGGTAGGCAGTTCCCCTTCATTGTGTACTGTCCCTTTGGTCTCCTATCTCCTAGTCCCATTTCCATAACTTTACATTCGCTCGTGTTGAACCCCAGTAGCCATTTCTCTGACCATCTCTGCAACCTGTTCAGGTCCTCTTGGAGGATCCTGCAATCCTCATCTGTCACTACTCTTCTCATCAACTATGCGTCATCTGCGAACATCGACATGTATGACTCTACACCTGTAAACATGTCGTTAACATATACTAGAAATAGAAATGGTCCCAGCTCCGATCCTTGTGGTACTCCACTCGTTACTGTTCGCCAGTCCGACTTCTCGCCCCTTACCGTAACTCTCTGGCTCCTTCCTGTTAGGTAGTTCCTTATCCATGCTAGGACCTTTCCTCCCACCCCCGCCTGCCTCTCGAGCTTGAACAGCAGTCTCATGTGCGGTACTGTATCAAAGGTTTTTTGGCAGTCCAGAAATATGCAATCTGCCCAACCATCTCTGTCCTATCTTATCCTCGTTATTTTATCATAGAATTTCAAAAGGTTTGTTAGGCACGATTTCCCTTTCCAGAACCCTTGTTGATGTTTGTTTACAAACCTAACCTTCTCCAGGTGCTCAACAAGTCTTAGCCTAATTATTCTTTCCAGTATTTTACAGGGGATGCTTGTCAGTGATACATGGTCTATAGTTAAGTGCCTCCTCCCTATCACCTTTCTTGAAGATCGGCACGACATTGGCCTTCTTCCAGCAATTGGACAATTATCCCGACATAAGTGACTCATTAAAAATCATTGCCAGAGGCACGCCGAGGGCCTGCGCTGCCTCTTTTAGTATCCACGGTGATACTTTGGTCCAACCGCTTTAGTTGCATCCAGTGTTGTCAACTGATTCATTACCTCCTCTGCTGTCACCTCTATATCTGATAGTCTTTCATCTAGGGTAATCTCTTCCAACAATGGGAGCTGCTCAGGCTCGGTAGTGAACACTCCATGGAAACCTGCATTCAGTGCCTCGCAGATTTCCTTGTCACTTTCAGTATATGCCCCCTCTGTTTTCCTTAGTCTTGTCACTTGGTCGTTCACCGACATTGTTCTACTTATATGGCTGTGTAGTAACTTAGGTTGCTTTTTCGCTTTGATCCCAATATCGTTCTCATAGTCCCTTTCCGATGTTCGTCTTATGTTAATGTAATCGTTCCTAGCTCTGTTGCATCTGATCCTGTTGTCCTCTGTCCTTTGTCTTCTGTACTTCCTCCACTCCCGCCTGCTGGCCATTTTTGCTTCCTGACACTGTCTATTAAACCATGGGTTATTATATTCCTTCTTATTTTTTCCCTTTACTGTTGGTATAAATCTCTCTTCGGCCTCCTGGCATTTCTGTATGACTAGGTCCATCATATTTTGGACTGTTTTTCCTCTAATTTCTTCCTCCCACTGCACTTCACCCAGATAGTCCCTTATCCTCTTATAGTTCCCTTTCCTGTAGTCAACTCTCCTTTCCCAGATCTCTTGTCCCATAGTCACAAGTTTGAATTCCATCATGTAATCAAAGACTAGAACACAATAGTCGCTGGCCCCAAGAGGTATTTCATGCTCCAAATTCTCGAGGTCTTCTACGTTCTGGGTGAAAATCACGTCTAATACGCTCGGCGCATCTCCTCCTCTTTCCCTTGTGTCTTCCTTCACATGTTGTGTTAGGAAATTCCTGTCTATAACATCTACTAACTTTGCTCCCCACATTTCATCCCCCTCCATGGAGATTCCTTGATTTCCAATTTATCTCTCCATGATTTAGGTCCACCATGACCAGCAGCTTCGCTCTTATTCTGTGGGCTAGTGTTGCTGCCTTCTGCAGTTCATCTATGCATGCCTTGTGTTCATCATACTGCTGCCTGGGTCTTCTACTGTTTGGTGGGGGATTGTAGATTACCAAGATCACAATCTTCCTCCCATCTGCTGTCAGAGTTCCATGTATGGAGCTTGTGCCCTCATTGGTAACCCGGTAGCCCGTGTGTGTGTGTGTGTGTGTGTGTGTGTGTGTGTATGTGTGTGTGGATGAGCAGATCATACAAACTGTAATAACTTTACATCATCAAGAGACACCACACTGGGTAATGTGGTCAATAACCTACAGTTTGAGGCACCAACGAGGCCAGTACTGTTTTATGTGCACATCAACCTGGTAACTTATTAACGAACACCACCACTAATAGTTAATACCTTACATTCATCATCATCATCAAGCTCCATCAACACCGCTACCACACTAACATCGTCGCTACCATACCAACATGGTGATGACTTTCTGTCATCACCACCACCACACTAACCAATCATCACTACCAAGCAAGGTAACATCTGAGATGAACATGGCAACACTGTTAATATTAGGCACTCACCACCACTTTTGTCGCCAGGGCCTATCAGTGCCATATACTGGAGGGGTGAGTCGTCTTGTGGAGTACTGCAAGCTACATGTAGCCAGTATACCCGTTGTGTTGCTAGTATACCCGTTGTGTTGCTAGTATACCCGTTGTGTTGCTAGTATACCCGTTGTGTTGCTAGTATACCCGTTGTGTTGTTAGTATACCCGTTGTGTTGTTAGTATACTCGTTGTGTTGCTAGTATACCCGTTGTGTTGTTAGTATACTCGTTGTGTTGCTAGTATACCCGTTGTGTTGCTAGTATACCCGTTGTGTTGTTAGTATACTCGTTGTGTTGCTAGTATACCCGTTGTGTTGCTAGTATACCCGTTGTGTTGTTAGTATACTCGTTATGTTGCTAGTATACCCGTTGTGTTGCTAGTATACCCGTTGTGTTGCTAGTATACCCGTTGTGTTGCTAGTATACCCGTTGTGTTGTTAGTATACTCGTTGTGTTGCTAGTATACCCGTTGTGTTGTTAGTATACTCGTTATGTTGCTAGTATACCCGTTGTGTTGCTAGTATACCCGTTGTGTTGTTAGTATACTCGTTGTGTTGCTAGTATACCCGTTGTGTTGCTAGTATACCCGTTGTGTTGCTAGTATACCCGTTGTGTTGCTAGTATACCCGTTGTGTTGCTAGTATACCCGTTGTGTTGCTAGTATAACCCGTTGTGTTGCCAGTATACCCGTTGTGTTGCCAGTATACCCGTTGTGTTGCTAGTATACCCGTTGTGTTGCTAGTATACCCGTTGTGTTGCCAGTATACCCGTTGTGTTGCTAGTATACCCGTTGTGTTGCTAGTATACCCGTTGTCTTGCTAGTATACCCGTTGTGTTGCTAGTATACCGTTGTGTTGCTAGTATACCCGTTGTGTTGCTAGTATACCCGTTGTGTTGCTAGTATACCGTTGTGTTGCTAGTATACCCGTTGTGTTGCTAGTATACCGTTGTGTTGCTAGTATACCCGTTGTGTTGCTAGTATACCCGTTGTGTTGCTAGTATACCCGTTGTGTTGCTAGTATACCCGTTGTGTAGCCAGTATACCCATTGTGTTGCTAGTATACCCGTTGTGTTGCTAGTATACCCATTGAGTTGCTAGTATACCCGTTGTGTTGCTAGTATACCCGTTGTGTCGCTAGTATACCCGTTGTGTTGCTAGGATACCCGTTGTGTTGCTAGTATACCCGTTGTGTTGCTAGTATACCCGTTGTGTTGCTAGTATACCCGTTGTGTTGCCAGTATACCCGTTGTTACTAGTATACCCGTTGTGTTGCCAGTATACCCGTTGTGTTGCTAGTATACCCGTTGTGTTACTAGTATACCCGTTGTGTTGCCAGTATACCCGTTGTGTTGCTAGTATACCCGTTGTGGTGCTAGTATACCCGTTGTGTTGCTAGTATACCCGTTGTGTTGCTAGTATACCCGTTGTGTTACTAGTATACCCGTTGTGTTGCCAGTATACCCGTTGTGTTGCCAGTATACCCGTTGTGTTGCTAGTATACCCGTTGTGTTGCTAGTATACCCGTTGTTACTAGTATACCCGTTGTTACTAGTATACCCGTTGTGTTGCTAGTATACCCGTTGTTACTAGTATACCCGTTGTGTTGCCAGTATACCCGTTGTGTTGCTAGTATACCCGTTGTGTTACTAGTATACCCGTTGTGTTGCCAGTATACCCGTTGTGTTGCCAGTATACCCGTTGTGTTGCTAGTATACCCGTTGTATTGCTAGTATACCCGTTGTGTTACTAGTATGCCCGTTGTGTTACTAGTATACCCGTTGTGTTGCCAGTATACCCGTTGTGTTGCTAGTATACCCGTTGTGTTGCTAGTATACCCGTTGTGTTGCTAGTATACCCGTTGTTACTAGTATACCCGTTGTGTTGCTAGTATACCCGTTGTGTTGCTAGTATACCCGTTGTGTTGCTAGTATACCCGTTGTGTTAGTATACCCGTTGTTACTAGTATACCCGTTGTGTTGCTAGTATACCCGTTGTTACTAGTATATCCGTTGTGTTGCTAGTATACCCGTTGTGTTGCTAGTATACCCGTTGTTACTAGTATACCCGTTGTGTTGGCAGTATACCCGTTGTGTTGCTAGTATACCCGTTGTGTTACTAGTATACCCGTTGTGTTGCCAGTATACCCGTTGTGTTGCTAGTATACCCGTTGTGTTGCTAGTATACCCGTTGTGTTGCTAGTATACCCGTTGTTACTAGTATACCCGTTGTATTGCCAGTATACCCGTTGTGTTGCTAGTATACCCGTTGTGTTACTAGTGTACCCGTTGTGTTGCTAGTATACCCGTTGTGTTGCTAGAGTGTCAAGCACAGCCAGGAGCCAGAGATAACATGGATGTGAAGCGGCCTAAGGAAGTAAACCCAACCATATGGAATAGATTAATGTCATTTGAGGATCGCATACATGAGGAGCAAAGGAAGACCATTAGTATAGTAAAATTTAAAGAAATAATTTATAAACAAGTGAGAGGCAAAAATGCAGGAAGATGTGGAGGAGGACAAAGAAGGGAAGAAGAAATAAGAACATTAAAAGAAAAGGTAGCTTTTCTAGGAAGACAATTTCAAGAAATTAAGGAGAGGGTAGAAAAATGAGTGAGATAGTAGAAGAACTGAAGGATATCACTCTTAAAAGGGAGGCAAGTGTAAATGGGTTACAGAACAAAAGAAATGGAAGAGAAAGGGAAGACAACAAAGGAAGTGAGTAAAATAACAAAGAATAAAATTAACCAAGTAGCGAATGTAACTGCGATGTGGGGAATTTAGACCAGACAAAACCTTTGCCTGAGCAGCAAAATGTTCAGAGGGAAAAAAGATAACTAAGGGTCAACAATGATAGACCCTGTAAAAACTACTAAAGTCATGAAATGTACAAGACAGGAGCTGGAGAGAGAGAGAGAGAGAGAGAGAGAGAGAGAGAGAGAGAGAGAGAGAGAGAGAGAGAGAGAGAGAGAGAGAGAGAGAGAGAGAGTGAGAGAGAGAGAGAGAGAGATAGAGAGAGAGAGAGAGAGAGAGAGAGAGAGAGTGAGAGAGAGAGAGAGAGAGAGAGAGAGAGAGAGAGAGAGAGAGAGAGAGAGAGAGAGAGAGTGAGAGAGAGAGAGAGAGAGAGAGAGAGAGAGAGAGAGAGAGAGAGAGAGAGAGAGAGAGAGTGAGAGAGAGAGAGAGAGAGAGAGAGAGAGAGAGAGAGAGAGAGTGAGAGAGAGAGAGAGAGAGAGAGAGAGAGAGAGAGTGAGAGAGAGAGAGAGAGAGAGAGAGAGAGAGAGAGAGAGAGAGAGAGAGAGAGAGAGAGAGAGAGAGAGAGTGAGAGAGAGAGAGAGAGAGAGAGAGAGAGAGAGAGAGAGAGAGAGAGAGAGAGGAGAGAGAGAGAGAGAGAGAGAGAGAGAGAGAGAGAGAGAGAGAGAGAGAGAGAGAG
>NC_091170.1:39609534-39618172 GCF_040958095.1 Procambarus clarkii | reverse complement strand
CTCTCTCTCTCTCTCTCTCTCTCTCTCTCTCTCTCTCTCCTCTCTCTCTCTCTCTCTCTCTCTCTCTCTCTCTCTCTCTCTCTCTCTCTCTCTCTCTCTCTCTCTCTCTCTCTCTCTCTCTCTCTCTCTCTCTCTCTCTCTCTCTCTCTCTCTCTCTCTCTCTCTCTCTCTCTCTCTCTCTCTCTCTCTCTCTCTCTCTCTCTCTCTCTCTCTCTCTCTCTCTCTCTCTCTCTCTCTCTCTCTCTCTCTCTCTCTCTCTCTCTCTCTCCACCTCACTTTCTCTTTCTTATACTTCAGTATGGCATTCATCATGACAGTTCGCATCAAATTAATGTTTATCATCTGGGCGATGATTTAGGGTCCACAGGACGCCCCACTAAGGGGCAACCTTTCGAAGAAAAGACTGGCTTTGTATCTCAACTCATCATATTGTATATAGACATGATGAAGACAGGTTCCTGCTGAGGACGTTTACCTCCTGGGGATATATAAACCTTGTGAAACACAGTTTGAGAAAATATATATTGTATACGCTATAACATCAAAATAACAAAATGTTATGAAGTAACAAAATGCTACTCCATAACAGCTTATATTTTAAGCTAACACTGTACATCAAAAGTTTTTAGCAAGGAACAACGATACCCCATAGAACTTACAGTATAGAATGAGAAAGCTTCACACACACCTTCCCATAAAATACCGCTTTCGTGGTTCAACCTCAACGTTGCCTGGACGTGTGAGTCTGGACAAACGTGCTGCCAGTTTTGCCCGCTGGGTTTCGACGCAAGAGTACGATATATCCTTCTTCAACAACACGGATTAATAAGGCACCTGACGCATGTATCATCGCCTGGGGTCTCAGGGTAAGTGATTGATTTGTTTTAACTTTTCTCAAGTTAGATCTTAGGGTTGGAGAGAGGGAATTCTGCGGCGGGTTGGTCGAGAGGTGCTGGGGTCGACGGGGCCTGGTGGGGGTCGACGGGGCCTGGTGGGGGTCGACGGGGCCTGGTGGGGGTCGACGGGGCCTGGTAGGGGTCGACGGGGCCTGGTGGGGGTCGACGGGGCCTGGTGGGGGTCGACGGGACCTGGTGGGGGTCGACGGGGCCTGGTAGGGGTCGACGGGGCCTGGTGGGGGTCGACGGGGCCTGGTGGGGGTCGACGGGACCTGGTGGGGGTCGACGGGGCCTGGTGGGGGTCGACCGGGGCCTGGTGGGGGTCGACGGGGCCTGGTGGCCTCCGACTGTGTGCCCTCGGGACGTGTTGGAAGTCTGTCTCTTGCGCTGTCGAGGTCACTGGAAGACGACGGTGTTGGGTTTTCCCGACGGCCTTCAGTTAAGGCGCTCCTTCATGATTTTGCCGTGAAACAAACTGTTATTCGACTCTGCTGGATTCGAAAGACAGCTAATGTTAATGTCACTGGGGGTCGATAGCTAGTTAGTCTTCTAGTTGGTTTTTGAGCCGGGTCGGGGGGTCTGGTGCTATAATTTTTGGGGGGGTTAGCCCTCAATGGCGCAGCATCTGCCGAACTGTTGGTTTATTTCCTGAAGGCGAGGCTGTTTACCAACGACTGGCGACATTTCAGCAGCTAGGCAACAAGTTGTTACCCTCTTCTCTAGTGGCTCCTAAATCATAACTGAAACGCTAAGGATACTGCAAAGTGCCATAATCATGCCACAAATACTACAAAACTACAGCAAGGTTTAGTCCTTTGCTTATATAGGCATTACCTTTGTCATCAGCTTATTACTTTGCTTAGTCGATATCTTACTCATTTCATTCGTCATTAAGTTAGTTTTTTTGTGCACAATTCTTTGCTAAGTACTTTGCTTGTTATCATCGTTTAAGCAGTCTCCTCTTGTTCTTATGTTCATGAGCCATAGACATATTTTTTCACTTCTCCTGTATCCTTCCTGGCTATCTATCACTACGACTGACTTGTAATAGTCACCTTTCTGAAGATGTATTGATTAGTTCGAAAGTTTCGAAAGAAGGTTTCGAAAGTTTCGAACTAATCAATACATTTCTTTTTCAATAACGAATTGTAAAAACATTTTTAATAAGAACATAATTAAATCTACAGTTAATACAGATTACAAAATCATGTAATTTGAACATTATTATTGGTTTGTATAATTTAGATTAATTTTTGATTGATCAGTTAAAGGGCGATTTCAGTAGGATCATTGATACACATTTATCTCACTAATACCTTATTTATATCCCATAATCTCATTAAATACTTTGTACCTCACCTCGCTTCTTCCTGCCTATGTATCCAACCTATTGCTCTCTAAGTCCAGCCTTCTGAAGACGAATTATTAAATACGAAAGTATTTAAGGAAATTCCTATCTTTATGCTTCGCTTCCTTCGTGGTCTGACACTGTCATTCATATATATATATATATATATATATATATATATATATATATATATATATATATATATATATATATATATATATATATATATATCGTACCTAGTAGCCAAAATGCACTTCTCAGCCTACTATACAAGGCCCAATTTGCCTAATAAGCCAAGTTTTCCTGAATTAATATATTTTCTCTAAATTTTTTCTTATGAAATGATAAAGCTACCCATTTCATTATGAATGAGGTCAATTTTTTTTTATTTTAGTTAAAATTAACGTAGATATATGACCGAACCTAACCAACCCTACCTAACCTAACCTAACCTATCTTTATAGGTTAGGTTAGGTTAGGTAGCCGAAAAAGTTAGGTTAGGTTAGGTTAGGTAGGTTAGGTAGTCGAAAAACAATTATTTCATGAAAACTTGGCTTATTAGGCAAATCGGGCCTTGCATAGTAGGCTGAGAATTGCGTTCTGGCTACTAGGTACGACATATATATATATATATATATATATATATATATATATATATATATATATATATATATATATATATATATATATGTGTGTGTGTGTGTGTGTGTGTGTATGTGTGTGTGTGTGTATGTGTGTGTGTATTGTACCTGGTAGACAAAACGCAGTACTCGGCCTACTATGCAAAACCCGATTTGCCTAATAAACCAAGTTTTCCTGAATCTATATATTTTTTAATTTTTTTATTATGAAATGAAAAAGCTATCCATTTCATTATGTATGAGTTCCTCCTTTTTTAAATTTGAGTTAAAACTAACGTAGATATATGACCGAACCTAACCTTACCCTACCTAACCTATCTTAACCTAACCTAAACTAACATAACTAAGTCAATAATTGATGTTCTTAAAATAATATAATAATAATAATATAATATAATATTTCAAATAAACCAATTGGATTTTTTTTAAATGAAGAAAATCACTCGGCCTACTAGGCAAAACGGGCCTTGCATAGTATGCTGAGAAATGCGTTCTGTCTACTAGGTACGACATATATATACCATGCGCCGGCCACAGCAACCTTCCCTGTCCCCTAGTCCTCCCCACCATTCCCCCTTCCCCATCCCCTCGTCCCCACCATCCCAAACTTTCCCGTCCCCACCATCCCAAACTCCCTCGTCCCCTCGTCCATCCCCACCGCTACCCCCTCCTTTGTCCCCGCGTCCTCCCCACCATCTCTCACTTCCGTCCCCTCGTCATCCCCACCACTCCCCACTACATCGTCTGATGCCTTCCCAAATGGTCTGATGTTCCCATCAGAAAATTGGGAACATCAAGTGAACTGATGTTCCCCATCAATGAAATATAAGAAAAACAGTTAAAAAATGAAATGAAAATATGAAAAAATAAAAAAATAAACTATACTCCCGAAATGAACGGTATGGTAAACAATACAGCTCAATTCCAACACAATTCACACAAAATAATTTAATCAAAATGAAAATAAATCAAAATCTATGAAAATTCAATTTATCAATTCAATAAGAAACATTGAAATGGAATTGTAACATATTTAGTATATCATGTGTGTTGCTCTTACATGCAACAGATGGCGCTGTTTTTCAAGAAAAACATAGCTTTTACCTGTCACAGGTGTGGCATCTATACTTATACTTATGAAATGAACGGTATGGTAAACAACACAGCTCAATTCCAACACAATGTCACACATAATAATTAAATAAAAAAATTAAATAAATCGAAATCAATGAAAATAACATTTATCAATACAATTGGAAACATTGAAATGGAACTCGTGACATATTTAATATATTATGTGCAACAGATGGCGCTGTTTTTCAAAAACGCATGTTTTTACCTGTCACATTGGTGGCATCTATATAGTGGATATATAAAAAGACGCGCCTATTCCAATGCAACGTTGTGTCAAAATTTCAAAGCAATCGGTGAAGAACATTTGGAGATTACAGCGTGTGTTGCTCTTACGTTCAACAGATGGAGCTGTTTTTCAAAAAAAGCGTGTGTTTTCCTGTCACAGGTGAGGCATGTATATAGCAGATATATAAAAAGACGCGCCTATTCGAATGCAACGTTGTGTCAAAATTTCAAAATAATCAGTATAGAAGTTTCGAAGATTTCCCCTCACATGAAAAACACAGGAAAAACTAAGTTTTTCAGAAAAAAACGTTTTTTTTATCGTCACAGACGTGACATCTGTATTGTATGTATATAAAAACCTGCTTGGATGCGAATGAAACGTTGTGTGAAAATTTCAAAGCAATCGGTGAAGAACTTTCAGAGATTAGCGGTTATGCACAAACGAACATTTCCATTTTTATTTACATAGTAGTAGTAGTAGTAGGCATCCATCAGTCTCAGGAGACTATGGATGGCGTTGGCCATCGTGCAGATGGCGCTGATGACTTCTTTAACTATTAACCGGCTCTCTTAAACTGCTTGTTTCAGATGGCGTGGTCTCCCAGTGACCCAGGTGCGAGGTAGGGTGACGGGCAGTGGGGTAAGTAGACTGGTGGTATTGTCTAGATGTCTGGAAAGTAGTTGTTGTTGTGGCTGTAGTTCTTGAATATATATAGACGTGATATGGGTTGAATAGGTGATGATGGAGCAGGCCGAATCTCTTCCTAGAGATTTTACCATGTATGTATGTATATATATATATATATATATATATATATATATATATATATATATATATATATATATATATATATATATATATATATATATATATATATATATATATATATATATATATATATATATATATATATATATACATATATATATATATATATATATATATATATATATATATATATATATATACATATATATATATATACATATATATATATATATATACATATATATATATATGTCGTACCTAGTAGCCAGAACTCACTTCTATGCCTACTATGCAAGGCCCGATTTGCCTAATAAGCCAAGTTTTCATGAATTAATTGTTTTTCGACTACCTAACCTACCTAACCTAACCTAACCTAACCTAACGTTTTCGGCTACCTAACCTAACCTAACCTATAAGGATAGGTTAGGTTAGGTTAGGTAGGGTTGGTTAGGTTCGGTCATATATCTACGTTAATTTTAACTCCAATAAAAAAAAATTGACCTCATACATAGTGAAATGGGTAGCTTTATCATTTCATAAGAAAAAAAATAGAGAAAATATATTAATTCAGGGAAACTTGGCTTATTAGGCAAATCGGGCCTTGCATAGTAGGCCGAGAAGTGCGTTCTGGCTACTAGGTACGACATATATATATATATATATATATATATATATATATATATATATATATATATATATATATATATATATATATATATATATATATATATATATATATATATGTACATGCTTCTAGGGAAACTAGGAAATATAAACTGGACGTCGAAACAAGGAACAAGCTGCGAACACAATTTTTGTTCCTAAATTCAGTGGGTGAAAGTGTGGATAATGGTGGGGGTGGTGGAGGAGGTGGGAGTGTTGAGCAGTTAGTGAGAGTGGGTTATATGAAGATGAATGATGGATACGTCGGGTCTCGGGAGTGTCACTCCAACACAATGCCGCTAATTTTCGAACAGTGGTCGTAAAGCCGGCGCTAATATGGCAGAGTTACGGTCGCTGGCGGGGTCGTTGTGGTGTCGCTTCAAATATTATTGTTATTGAAGATTATCAGCGAGCGCGTTGGATCCAGATTTTTTTTTTTTTTTTTTGGAACTGGATTTTTGTTTACTATCCTTTTGCTCTTGTTTGTCTGTTTTAACTCATGTATAATATGTGTATTTTTTTATCAATATGAGCTTGCAGTTAGAGGTTATTAGCTCTTGGGTCCGCCTCTTTACTTGTGTATTTTTGGACTAATCCCAATTTCAAGTAGCAGGGCCGCATCTGCTGTTGAATCTGTGGATTGAATTGATCTTAACTTCCTGTTATTTCAGTTTATTCCACGTGCTCACAGCTAATTTGTAGTACCCAGCTATCACCTGTGTCCTTTACAACTACTTCTCATCTGGAACAGTCTGTCCTGTTGTATTTTGTCTGTTGTGCTTATGTCTCCTCTGCATTTTCCTTCATAAAAGAGTTTGTATGTTCCACTCACTAGTCTGTTGTCGTATCTCAGGTCTCTTATATCCGGGATCAGTCATGTAGGAATTTCTTTGGGCCGTCCCTGTCTTTTGTACACGTTTTACTAAGCGGCAGGTCCCTCCTCAGCGGCAGGTCCCTCCTCAGTGGCAGGTCCCTCCTCAGTGGCAGGTCCCTCCTCAGTGGCAGGTCCCTCCTCAGTGGCAGGTCCCTCCTCAGTGGCAGGTCCCTCCTCAGTGGCAGTGTCTACCCGAGGCACTTACTGGGGGGGGGGGGTCAACTTATGTAAAAGTATTGTATGATCACCCTCTTGTAGCATATTTTCGATCTTGCTGCACATCTACGTCCTCTTGCAGCACATATCCGCCCTCTTGCAGCATATTTAAGCTATCTTGCAACATATTTAAGCTATCATGCAGCATATTTAAGCTATCTTGCAGCATATTTAAGCTATCTTGCAGCATAATTTATATCCTCTTGCAGTTATTTACTGGCAGTAGTACCTACCCGAGAGGGACAACATTGTGTTGGGCCACTTGGAACTGTTGTAGGCGAAGCTCCCATAGAACTAATATCAGGTCTCATGGGTTAGTTAGGGTTATGAGTGTTGACCAAGCAATAAATATACGACAAGGAAGCCGTCGAGTAGTAAACAGGTTAGCAACGTTCTTATGATTTCTTAATACTTCATCAAGCTGCTATTCAAAGTCTTGATGATATCATTATTTATTTTCTAAGCCTATCTGGAATATTATTTGTTTGAGAATTTCAAGAATGAACCATGAACAGTACCTTTAACCAAGTTTAAATTTTGGTGATAGTCATATTCTCTTTGCTCTATCTTGATCTATTGTTAAAAAGAGCTAAGAAGCAATAGATCTGGCTGTCGTATAGACAGTACTAAGGCCAATGTTTTCTGTCATGCTGAGGATCTAGTTCTACTCGCACTGACCAAAGAAACATAGGA
Source organism: Procambarus clarkii (assembly GCF_040958095.1). Lineage (NCBI taxonomy): Eukaryota > Metazoa > Arthropoda > Malacostraca > Decapoda > Cambaridae > Procambarus > Procambarus clarkii. The sequence continues at coordinate 39,610,713 of NC_091170.1, read as the reverse complement.
AATTTGATAGAATTGTATGAAACATGTAGTGCATAATACAATCTAACGTTCAAGTCTGCAAAATGTGCTCTGGTTGCCTTTAACTCACAAGATTCGTTTTATCGAGATCTGAATCTAAAGTTTCTAGACAGAGATTCCGGTAAAGTGTTTTGAAAATCATCTGAACAATATTATATTCTCAAAGGACCAATTTATAAATTTTTCTGATGCAATTAGAGACCAGAACAAATGACATCATTTGCGAATTTGGTCATCTTAGTACCTGGTCATAATTAAAATGATTTAACATTCGTTGTCTAAGCTTGAATGGATGAACTGCGGGACCTACACAATGCTCACATTGGTAAACTTAACTGTGAATGGTATAAATGTCCTAGTTGTGTCTTGGGTGACCATCCTCCTACTCATTGATACCTCCAGCCTGGCCGCTTGTCCACACCCACACTTGAGGAAATAATTCACAAACAAATGTTATAACTTTTTCTGAAAGGAATCATCCATCCTGTAAAGTCAATCAACTCTTCTTTTCCACGCACTCTCTTATCACTAGCCACTTCTACTTTTCCTGAATTATAAACTTCTCACAAATCTCTCACTTATATATTGTGAGTTCTCACAAATAAAACGTAATGTATAAATATGAAAATCAGTAGTAGCCACGATGAGGATTCGAACCTGGATTTGAATTCCAGGTTGCATTGCTTTTAGCATATCTTGACCGAGTTGTTGACGGAGTGTGCTTGGTTGTACTCAATGTGTAGATTCGAATCCTTATCATGGCGTCTAATGATTTTCTCATGCACTTAATTGTTAGGGAATACAACATAATAATGTGTGATATTTGTAATGGGGTCGCGGGCCTAGAGGACAGGATAACACAGCTGGGAGAGCTGGGACACCCAAGCTGGATATCTGAGATGATTAAGGAAGTAATGTCACAGAGAGAAGGATGATGAAGAATGTTGATTGTGTGCAAATATATATATCATCTTGGTATGATTAGTTTATATTAGTTTTACTGCTAATTGTATCATCATCCTAGTTTTGCGACACACACACACATATATAATATATATATATATATATATATATATATATATATATATATATATATATATATATATATATATATATATATATATATATATATTGTACCTAGTAGCCAGAACGCACTTCTAT
>NC_091170.1:39584534-39599534 GCF_040958095.1 Procambarus clarkii | reverse complement strand
TACGTTCACTGGGCTCATCTGTCTGGTGGTCCCACCCATCTTGTTTGGTGGTTCAGTTGTGGCCAAGAAACTTACAACAAAGCTAAATATGAGTTATTCTCTTGATCAACATTGTAGAATACCCACAAACCCGCCACCTCTCCTGGGCCTTGGAGAGTCCGGATGGACGGTATTGGGTCCGGTGTATTTAGTTGGCTTCTCACTGTCTTGAATTCTCTCCAACAATTTTAGACACAGGGAAGAACAATAGGATAAAGGATAAAGGACTAAGCCCGTATGGCTGTATAGTATTTGGAAGGGATATGAGAACAAGGCACCGCTATTATTATTTTTATTATTGAGAATCTCCACAGGAGCCGTGGTGAGGATTCGAACCTTGAATATTGAATCATAAGAATGATTATTATTAATATTATTGCTGATCAGTTATAATTGTTGCTCTTGTTATTTTTGGTATTGATTATTTTTTGCAAATGGTTCGTTTAACACAAAGTATATGTGTGAAAATAACTCATGTGTCACTACACCAGGGACACGTACACTATAGTTACCACATGTGTCACTACACCAGGGACACGTACACTATAGTTACCACATGTGTCACTACACCAGGGACACGTACACTATAGTTACCACATGTGTCACTACAACAGGGACACGTACACTATAGTTACCACATGTGTCACTACACCAGGGACACACACACGTGACAGACTACCACATGTGCTTCTTCACATGAATATATATATAGGCTTGCATCACCCATAAATATCTAAATTTACCTGCCACTTTTTCTCCTTAAGTGATTACACTCAATAGTTCTTTACTCACAATAAGTTTCAACCACAGTAAATATTCTCTTGAAAATTGGCTAAATCGCCAATTAAACTTCAACTGTGTAAACATCTATAGCATCGAGAAAATATTAAGGCAATGCAGTGTGATTGAACTCACCTGTATATCGTCCATTATTAACACCCATAACATCATTAATCAAATGTATCTATCGCGAAAAAGTTTCCATTTTGTGGGTTGTTGACATCTCGACCTTTCTCTGTCTCTATGTTGACGCGGAACAGCTGAGCGACTTTAATTCTTTTCGGGGAAGGGGAAACATGAACTTGTTGATCGATAGGAAACTGTGGTGAGCACGGGACTCGGGAAATATTTAATAGAGGCTTACCGGCAGCAGCAGCATCCGACGCGCTGCTTTGCGATAGGTCGCTGTCATACTCCCTATTATAAGAACATGCTTATAATTGATCATGATCTGGAGCCAAGTGGTACGTCGCTGTCGACAACAGCACCAGGGAGAACACACACACACACACACTCAACAGCACCAGGGAGACCACACACACACACACACTCAACAGCACCAGGGAGACGACACACACACACACACTCAACAACACAAGCTGTCGATAACAGCACCAGGGAGACCACACACACACACACACTCAACAGCACCAGGGAGACGACACACTCACACACACACTCAACAGCGCAAGCTGTCGACAATAGCACCTGGGAGAACACACACACACACACACACACACAACAGCACGAGCTGTGCTCTCATGCTATATAAGAACTTTATTATTACATTTTACGACCTGGGCCGCGATTCGTCAAGTATTTACGTGTCAACTTATAAAACCTGTTCATCTTTCCTCAGTCATAGCGGCTTCGTCTATGTTCAACAGTTTACGAGCATAGAAACATCACAACCCAAGGTTAACATTATTGTACAACCTCGTACCGTTTCGGAGCTTAGAAACTGCTTAATAAATGTAAACTATGCCACCATGTTTGAAGAAAGATGTACAGGTTTCGTAAGTGAATACTTAAAGGCTTGATGAATCCTGGTCCTGGTGGCGAGGGTCTCAGAGTGCGAGAGTGAGGAAAGCAGAAGGGATAACATGCATTTGGGAGGATTAGGACACGCTAGACCCTCCTGCCAGCTGGTAGAGGCTCAGAGGTTGAGGAACAATCAGAACAGCCATGGCGGAAGAACAGAGGTTGAGGAACAATCAGAACAGCCATGGTGGAAGCACAGAGGTTGAGGAACAATCAGAACAGCCATGGCGGAAGCACAGAGGTTGAGGAACAATCAGAACAGCCATGGCGGAAGAACAGAGGTTGAGGAACAATCAGAACAGCCATGGTGGAAGCACAGAGGTTGAGGAACAATCAGAACAGCCATGGTGGAAGCACAGAGGTTGGAGAACCAGCGCCATCTCAACAGTTAACTTTTTGTTACTAACACATGGGCTGTGTCTCCCGCCCCCCCCCCTCTATCTCTTCCCCTATCTTGACCTTCCCCTCCCTCTCGCCCAGCCCCCTTACCCACCCTCTTCTTCCTCTTTTCCCTCCTCTTCCGTGTCTGGCCTCCAACCTCGAGCAGGCACACATTTCTATATAATTCTGAATTCTCCTATATTTTTATATTAACCTATTTAGGTACATGTGTATTTGTGCAGCTACCCCTAGACTATATGAAGGGGAGTCACAAAGCTAGCTACGTGATGCTAAAAAATCCCCATCACACAGGATGGTTAGTCATACAGAGGCATGGGATCAGTAGTCTGCACTGGCAAACTCTGGCTGCATTATGAGGATATCTTCAACAACACAAGAGGGAATAAAGGTAGCACTGATACTGAATATCCCTCTCGCAGGATGGTTAGTCATATAGGGCCATATGTTCAGTAGCCTGCATTGGCAAATTTTGGGTGCGGATATGAGGATAATATAAAACTTCACCTAGTTTTATTAACCTAGTTGTGCACTTTCAACCCGCCTCTCAACTGTCTATCAACTTTTTTCATACTTTAAATATGAGGATATCTTCAAGAATCACGAGAGTTAATTAAGTAATTGCAAAGCTCCAGGTACGTCATGCCAACTGGTCTGAATGGTCTAATAACTGGGCATTCAGTGATGTAGTGTGGGAGTTCGTGCCGTAGTTCCTGCTCACAGAGTTTGCAACTGGAGTGCTCAGGATTGGGAGACCCGTCACCTGCAGCCACCTGCCACAGGTAACGGTAACCCAACCTGATCCTGGCAACCACTGTGGCGCACAGTCTGGTGGACGCTTTGTGCTGTCCATAAATACAGGTTTCAGATTTTCAGATCTGAAGAAATCATAGCTTTTCAAGCTGGTGCTAATATCACCTTTGTTTTTTATTAATACATTAGGTACATTTGCATTTGTGCAGCTACCCCTAGGCTATATGAAGTGGAGTACAGTGTGTCAGAAAAGCTAACTAGGTGATGCTAAGAAATCCCCGTCACACAGGATGGTTAGTCATACAGAGGCATGTGATAGGCAGTCTGCACTGGCAGACTCCAACGGGTGCTAAAGTCTACGCACTTGGGGCAGAACATTTCACATTAACAAACTTCGTGAAGGAAGGGCATTGGGGATGTGCCTATTCGTGGGGAACATCCCCCCCCCCCCTTTGGCAACATATAATATCATTATTAATCCTGCAAAGTTTAATGAGGCTAGCCGCAAGCGTTTGGCCTCCAACGTGGACCACCAGACATTCTCTCTCTCTTATTGATATTGATGACTTTCATTATATATGTCTATCGTTATATGGTCTTCCACTATACAAGTGCTTCATTATGTATGCCCTTCGCTATGCGGTCTTTCATTATACATGACCTTCATTATACATGCCTTTCACTTCTAACAACTAACTTTTCGCCAGCGTCTGGTTTCGTATTACTTTTCATTAGCAAGAAAATGTGCAGCTGTGAGCAGGAGTGAGAGAAAAAAAAACAATGTAAAAAAAGAAAGCTACATACACTTGCTGTTAATTAATGATGCAAATCTGCTTCATAGAAATTTTTGAGAGAGTCTTTCTTTATATCATGAAATGAAGAAGGGATTTTTTTTTTAATAAAAGCCAATTAGAAATATAGATTTTTTTCTCTTTAACCTCGATGCTATTATGTCGTTATTTATGAGCAAGCTTCCTGTTGTTGTTTTTTAATGAATTTTTATACGGCTTGGAAATAAATCCTGGCGGCTAGAAATCTCGGGTTGGTAATTGTCTCTATGGATGGAACTTTGTTGTATTTTGTTGTATTTGGGTAAAGTCTGGCTATGGTCTTTGGGTGGTGTGTGTGTGGGGCGTGCAGGTGTGGTGTGTATAGGTGTGGTGAGTACAGGTGTGGTGTGTGCAATTGTAGTGTGTGCAGGTTTGGTGGCGTGCAGGTATTGTGACATGGTGTGTGTGCCGGTGTAGTGACGTGTGGGGGGGGTGCAGGTGTGGTGACGTGATGTGTGTGTACTGGTTTGGTGTGTGCAGGTGTGGTGACGTGATGTGTGTGTACTGGTTTGGTGTGTGCAGGTGTGGTGTGTAAAGGTCTGATGACGTGTGTGGTGTGAGTGCACGTGTGGTGTGAGTGCAGGTGTGGTGTGTGTGCAGGCGTGGTGTGTGTGCAGGTGTGGTGTGTGTGTGTGCAGGTGTGGTGACCTGTTTCGTGTACAGGTGTGTTGACATGTGGTGTGTGCAGGTGTGGTGAAATGTGGTGTGTGCAAGTGTGGTGACGTGTTGTGTGTGCAGGTGTGGTGAAATGTGGTGTGTGCAGGTGTGGTGACGTGTAATGTGTGCAGGTGTGGTGACGTATAGTGTGTGCAGGTGTGGTGACAGGCCTCCCGCCACATTAGCCCAATTAAGAAATGTGCCAGTCTAAGAATCAGTGAAGACCACAACAAAGTAATGGCTTTATTCGTGTCTTCCATCGCCCAAACAAACACCACACGACCTGTTACCAAAGACAGCTCCATAATATTGTGTATTGTAAACAAAGAGAAAGTTGGACTCTCTGGTCGTCCCAAGCGAACTTTTGTCTGGCTTCTTGGTTGAGTTATTCTCAAAAGACGGACTACGGAAACTGCGTTGTTGTTGCATTCTAACACTCGACCCATCTCTGTTGTATTCTAACACTCGACCCATCTCTGTTGTATTCTAACACTCGACCCATCTCTGTTGTATTCTAACACTCGACTCATCTCTGTTGTATTCTAACACTCGACCCATCTCTGTTGTATTCTAACACTCGACCCATCTCTGTTGTATTCTAACACTCGACCCATCTCTGTTGTATTCTAACACTCGACTCATCTCTGTTGTATTCTAACACTCGACCCATCTCTGTTGTATTCTAACACTCGACCCATCTCTGTTGTATTCTAACACTCGACCCATCTCTGTTGTATTCTAACACTCGACCCATCTCTGTTGTATTCTAACACTCGACTCATCTCTGTTGTATTCTAACACTCGACCCATCTCTGTTGTATTCTAGCACTCGACCCATCTCTGTTGTATTCTAGCACTCGACCCATCTCTGTTGTATTCTAGCACTCGACCCATCTCTGTTGTATTCTAACACTCGACCCATCTCTGTTGTATTCTAACACTCGACCCATCTCTGTGGTATGCTAACAATCGACCCATCTCTGTGGTATGCTAACAATCGACCCATCTCTGTTGTATTCTAACACTCGACCCATCTCTGTTGTATTCTAGCACTCGACCCATCTCTGTGGTATGCTAACAATCGACCCATCTCTGTGGTATGCTAACAATCGACCCATCTCTGTTGTATTCTAACACTCGACCCATCTCTGTTGTATTCTAACACTCGACCCATCTCTGTGGTATGCTAACAATCGACCCATCTCTGTGGTATGCTAACAATCGACCCATCTCTGTTGTATTCTAACACTCGACCCATCTCTGTTGTATTCTAACACTCGACTCATCTCTGTTGTATTCTAACACTCGACCCATCTCTGTTGTATTCTAACACTCGACCCATCTCTGTTGTATTCTAACAATCGACCCATCTCTGTTGTATTCTAACAATCGACCCATCTCTGTGGTATGCTAACAATCGACCCATCTCTGTGGTATGCTAACAATCGACCCATCTCTGTGGTATGCTAACAATCGACCCATTTCTGTTGTATGCTAACAATCGACCCGTTTCTGTTGTATGCTAACAATCGACCCATCTCTGTGGTATGCTAACAATCGACCCATCTCTGTGGTATGCTAACAATCGACCCATCTCTGGGGTATGCTAACAATCGACCCATCTCTGTGGTATGCTAACAATCGACCCATCTCTGGGGTATGCTAACAATCGACCCATCTCTGGGGTATGCTAACAATCGACCCATCTTTGTGGTATGCTAACAATCGACCCATCTCTGTGGTATGCTAACAATCGACCCATCTCTGTGGTATGCTAACAATCGACCCATCTCTGGGGTATGCTAACAATTGACCCATCTCTGGGGTATGCTAACAATTGACCCATCTCTGGGGTATGCTAACAATCGACCCATCTCTGGGGTATGCTAACAATTGACCCATCTCTGGGGTATGCTAACAATTGACCCATCTCTGGGGTATGCTAACAATCGACCCATCTCTGGGGTATGCTAACACTCGAGCAGATAGATGTGTTGCCGGCCGCCACAGGTGTGGTCTGGTGGCGGCTAGATACGGGAGATCTCACCTGGAGGCGGCAGCGACGGGCCGCCATGGCAGCTCTCATCTCTACCAGCGACTCGACCGCCACCTGTTCCTTGCCTCTAAGCTGCTCTCCACATTATTGCATGAATTGTGTTCTTGAGACGTCTGATGACGTTATTTTAGCAGAGAGAGAGAGAGAGAGAGGTCCTTGAGGAGTGTGGACGGTACCGTCACGACGCTCGCCCTGACGGCGTCCGCAAAATGCTTGAGATGATGATGATGCTGATGATGATGGAGCATTTCCACCCACATCTGGCTCCCGGTAATGCTACTCGCTTTAAGATCGCCGCATTCGATGCCATTTGTGTAAAGCATTTATAGTACCGTGTACATTGGTCATCGGCGGCGACCTCTCCCCACCTGACGCAAATTGGGCCTTCACTTGTTTATGTCCGGGTCGTTGTCAATGGGGCTCAACACAGGACGTTTGTTTAATATTGTAGCCGCCATGTCACAAGGCAGGCGATCCCGGCTGCTAATCCTTGTCGCAGGGTGGGTGGGGGTCGGGTGGACGGGGCGGTGGATGGGGCTGGGTGCCGGGGCCGGGGAGAGGGAGAGCAGTCGCCCCGAAGCGCCTCCCTGTACAATAGCCACGTCAAAAGTTTGGGAATTTGGGGCGTGTTTTTGCTGAATAACTCCAGTTGAGGAGACCGTCTCTAGCGCCACCTGGCCGTGTTGTCACGAATAAGAAATAAGTTTAAAAAAACAGGGTGTGGGAGTTGGGGAGGAGGGGGGGGGGAGGGAGATGGGGGCGAGGGAAGGGGGGAGATCTGGGAGGGGGGTGGATCTGGGGGCGAGGGAAGGGGGGGGGGAGGGATAGGAAGGTGAAAAGTCTGGGAGTGTCAGTTATTGTATATTAAAACATTTCCCTGATCTCTAGCGTCTTCTACTACTAAGTTATTAAATACGACCGATATATATATATATATATATATATATATATATATATATATATATATATATATATATATATATATATATATATATATATATATATATATATATATATATATATATATATATTTTATTAAATATGACCGAAAAAGTATGATTAATAATTCTAACACGAATTTTCTCAATCTTTCGTACATTATGCTTCACTGTTGGAGGTAAATCAAAAATCACTTCTCTAAAATTCATTTTTATTTCTAGTCTGACGCGACACGGGTGCGTTTCGTAAAACTTATTACATTTTCAAAGACTTCACAAATACACAACTGATTAGAACTTGCATTTCCCTGATTTTATATCTACATTTGAGTGAGGTGGGAAGGGTGATGTGGCATTACATTTGAGTGAGGTGGGAAGGATGATGTGGCATTAGAGGATATTAATAGGGTATTAAAAGTATCAACACAAGACAGAACACGAAACAATGGATATTGAATAGAAGTGTTTGTAGAAAGCCTATTGGTCCATATTTCTTGATGCTTCTATATTGGAGCGGAGTCTTGAGGTGGGTAGAATATAGTTGTGCAATAATTGGCTGTTGATTGCTGGTGTTGACTTCTTGATGTGTAGTGCCTCGCAAACGTCAAGCCGCCTGCTATCGCTGTATCTATCGATGATTTCTGTGTTGTTTACTAGGATTTCTCTGGCGATGGTTTGGTTATGGGAAGAGATTATATGTTCCTTAATGGAGCCCTGTTGTTTATGCATCGTTAAACGCCTAGAAAGAGATGTTGTTGTCTTGCCTATATACTGGGTTTTTTGGAGCTTACAGTCCCCAAGTGGGCATTTGAAGGCATAGACGACGTTAGTCTCTTTTAAAGCGTTCTGTTTCGTGTCTGGAGAGTTTCTCATGAGTAGGCTGGCCGTTTTTCTGGTTTTATAGTAAATCGTCAGTTGTATCCTCTGATTTTTGTCTGTAGGGATAACGTTTCTATTAACAATATCTTTCAGGACCCTTTCCTCTGTTTTATGAGCTGTGGAAAAGAAGTTCCTGTAAAATAGTCTAATAGGGGGTATAGGTGTTGTGTTAGTTGTCTCTTCGGAGGTAGGGTAAGGCAGGTTCTAGTCAATAACGGCTTCTCCAATGGTTTCATCGAAGACATCATAAGAAGGAAAGTGAAAAGCCATGCAACCTCCGAAGAGACAACTAACACAACACCTATACCCCCTATTAGACTATTTTACAGGAACTTCTTTTCCACAGCTCATAAAACAGAGGAAAGGGTCCTGAAAGATATTGTTAATAGAAACGTTATCCCTACAGACAAAAATCAGAGGATACAACTGACGATTTACTATAAAACCAGAAAAACGGCCAGCCTACTCATGAGAAACTCTCCAGACACGAAACAGAACGCTTTAAAAGAGACTAACGTCGTCTATGCCTTCAAATGCCCACTTGGGGACTGTAAGCTCCAAAAAACCCAGTATATAGGCAAGACAACAACATCTCTTTCTAGGCGTTTAACGATGCATAAACAACAGGGCTCCATTAAGGAACATATAATCTCTTCCCATAACCAAACCATCGCCAGAGAAATCCTAGTAAACAACACAGAAATCATCGATAGATACAGCGATAGCAGGCGGCTTGACGTTTGCGAGGCACTACACATCAAGAAGTCAACACCAGCAATCAACAGCCAATTATTGCACAACTATATTCTACCCACCTCAAGACTCCGCTCCAATATAGAAGCATCAAGAAATATGGACCAATAGGCTTTCTACAAACACTTCTATTCAATATCCATTGTTTCGTGTTCTGTCTTGTGTTGATACTTTTAATACCCTATTAATATCCTCTAATGCCACATCATCCTTCCCACCTCACTCAAATGTAATGCCACATCACCCTTCCCACCTCACTCAAATGTAGATATAAAATCAGGGAAATGCAAGTTCTAATCAGTTGTGTATTTGTGAAGTCTTTGAAAATGTAATAAGTTTTACGAAACGCGCCCGTGTCGCGTCAGACTAGAAATAAAAATGAATTTTGGAGAAGTGATTTTTGATTTACCTCCAACAGTGAAGCATAATGTACGAAAGATTGAGAAAATTCGTGTTAGAATTATTAATCTTACTTTTTCGGTCATATTTAATAAAATATGTCTACAGGAAAGACTGCTACCAAAATATACTAATATATATATATATATATATATATATATATATATATATATATATATATATATATATATATATATATATAGCTATGTTAAAGCACGCATTGTTATCTTAAAGCACGCCTGGTTATCTTAGAGTATGCCTTGATATCTTAGAGTGCACCTGATTATCCTAAAATACGTTTAGTTATGTTAAAGTACTCCTTGTTATCTTAAAGAACTCCTGGTCATATTAATGTAGCCTGGTTATCCTAAAGTACGCCTGGTTATCGTAAATACTCCTGGTTGTTTAAAAGCATGTATGGTTATCTTAAAGTACACATGGGTATCTTAAAATACGCATAGTTATCAAAAAGTGCACATGGTTATCTTTAAGTATGAACGTCTATGCTAATGCACGTCTTGTTATCTTGAAGTACACCTGGTTATTTTAAATTAGACTTTGTTGTCTTAAAGTATGCCTAGTTATCCTAAAGTGCATATGGTTATCTTAAAATACTCTTATTCATCTTAAAGTACACGTGCTTATCTTAAAGTACGCCTACTTATTGTAAAGTATGCCTATTTATCATAAAGTACACCTGGTTATCTTAAAATACGCCTTGTTGTCTTAAAGTACGTATAGTTATCTTCAAGTATACATGGTTATCCTAAAGTACGCATGATTATATTAAAGAACACATGATTATCTTAAAGTACGCATGATTATCTTAAAGTATGCATGGTTATATGAAAGTACTCATTGTTGTCTTAAAGTTAGCAAGGTTATCTTAACTAACGCATTGTTATCCTAAAGTATGCATTGTTATCTTAAAGTACGCATGGTCATCTTAAAGTACGCATGGTCATCTTATAGTACGAATGTTGGTTATCTTAAAGTACGCATTGTTATCTTAAAGTATGCATTGTTATCTTAAAGTATGCATTGTTATCTTAAAGTACACATGGTCATCTTATAGCACTCATGTTGGTTACCTATAAGTACTCATGGTTATCTCAAAGTATGCAGGGTTATTTTAAAGTACGCATGGTTATCTTATAGTATGCATGTTGGTTATCCTAAAGAAGGTATTGCTATCTTAAAGTAGGCATTGTTATCTTAAAGTTCGCATGTTTATCTTAAAGTACACTTTGGTTATTTTAAAATGAGCATAGTTATCTTAAAGTACGCATGGTTATCTTAAAGTATGCATGTTATATAATAGTATGCATGGTTATCTTAATGTGCACTGGTTATCTTAAAGTGTGCATGGTTATCTTAAAGTACACATTGTAATCTTAAAGTATGCATTGTTATATAACAGTATGCATGGTTATCTTAAAGTATGCCTGATTATCTTAAAGTACACATTGTTATATAATAGTATGCATGGTTATCTTAAAGTGCTAATTGTTATATAATGTACGCATGGTTATCTTAAAGTACGCATTATTATATAATAGTACTCATGGTTATCTTAAAGTACGCATTATTATATAATAGTACTCATGGTTATCTTTATGCATTGTTATATAATAGTACGCATGGTTATTTTAAAGTACACATTGTTATATAATAGTACGCATGGTTATGTCAAGGTGCGCATGGTTATCTTAAAGTAGGCACGGTTATCTTAAAAGTGTGCATGGTTATCTTAAAGTGAGCATGTTTATCATAAAGTGCGCACGGTAATCTTAAAGGACACAGGGTTATCTTAAAGTGTGCATTGTTATCTTAAAGTGTGCACGGTTATCATAAAGTGCGCACGGTTATCTTAGAGGGCGCATGGTTATCTTAAAGTGCGCATGGTTAACTTAAAGCACGACTTGCTAACCAAAAAACAAAAAAGCTAGTCTCCAATGTACTTTTATTGATCCAGAACGTTCTTTATAATTCACCAGGAAGGGACCCGCACCAAGGCCAGAGTTGCGCATTTTTACACTGAAGGAAAATTTAGAATTCGGATGCACACGCGTGCGGGTACAACTTCCAGTTTACACACACACGCACACATGCGTTTGAGCACACGTACACAGTAGCGCACATGCGTTCGAGAATACGTATATCCAGTAGAGCACATGCGTTCGAGCATACGTATATCCAGTAGAGCACATGCGTTCGAGCATACGTATATCCAGTAGAGCACACGCGTTCGAGCATACGTATATCCAGTAGAGCACATGCGTTCGAGCATACGTATATCCAGTAGAGCACACGCGTTCGAGCATACGTATATCCAGTAGAGCACATGCGTTCGAGCATACGTATATCCAGTAGAGCACATGCGTTCGAGCATACGTATATCCAGTAGAGCACATGCGTTCGAGCATACGTATATCCAGTAGAGCACATGCGTTCGAGCATACGTATATCCAGTAGAGCACATGCGTTCGAGCATACGCACACACACTTTCATACACACTAGTGCCTTAGAACAAATGAGTAAAGGCAACTGGGGGCGAAGCATATTGGGCGATGTAAGGCAGGTTTATCCTTCCCTTGAACCAGTCCCACACATGATGCGTTGCCATGTAGTTTATTACATAAACCAACAACCCTATTTACAAGCCGTCACTTCCTCGGGTGTTTTCTTGATCTATGCTTACCCACTTTGTATACCTAAGTACGTGTTGTTTTTGTTGTTGACATAATTAACATCTTTTTAATATCCCTTTGTTAGTTTCTTGCTATAAATAGAGTTAAGACCCAAATGGCAAACTGTTGCAAGTTTGCAACAGTGCCTTTGCTCTGTCCTGGGATCTCTGCTGCGTCCCACACAGATAGACGATTTAGACTAATGATTGAATAGCAACATTTGCAAATTTTCTGACGATACAAAAACAGGATATCAAAAACAGGCTATATTTAGATAAAGGCCTTTAATTTAGTCTATACGCGGCAGCTTCTATTTCTATTCACTCAAATTCATTCATAAATATGTCTAACCTAAGACGATTTTGGCAGACTTTAACAATGGATGAGAGAGTGACAGATGCAGGTTAATGCTGAGACAAGGGTACCGGGCCAGGTGATGATAAAAATAAACAGATATTTGGAGGACAACTTCTAAGTCGCCAAATTAAAATGTGTAAACAATCCAGAGGTCAGGATTAGCAGGATTAATAAACGAAAAATGTAATGTATAAATGTACTGAGTAAGGCAAACAGAATACCCGGACTCGTATCTATTACAAGTAATGTTATTCTTCAGCTTTATCTTGCCCTTCTTAGGTCCTATTTAGAGTTTTCATTTCAGATTTGGTCTCCGTATTGTGAAATGAACATAAATTAATATGAACACGTACAGAGAAGAATGAGAAAGTTAATCGCTGGAATTAATACATTTCTTATGCCATATTTAACATCACAGTCATGTATGTGTGTACAGATTAACACACTGGGTCTGGCATTGTTGTATTAATAAGCACAATAGCACATCTTGAAGGTATCTTGAGGTTATCTTGAGATGATTTCGGGGCTTTTTAGTGTCCTCCACCCCCAGGAAGCAGCCCGTGACAGCTGACTAACACCCAGGTACCTATTTTACTGCTAGGTAACAGGGGCATAGGGTGAAAGAAACTCTGCCCATTGTTTCTCGCCGGCGCCTGGGATCGAACCCAGGACCACAGGATCACAAGTCCAGGGTGCTTTCCGCTCGGTCGACCGGCTCCCTTAAGTAGTAAAAGTAATAATAAATAATATATACTCGAAACATTTGAAAATCCTTCGAAAACCGGTCATATATGAAGCTCTCGATGTGTTTTAGAAACCTCTAATTTGCAAATATCTCCGTGTCCCTTCGGAAACCACTCGAATTGATTTTTGTCCAGTGTACCTTCGGAACCCATCTGCCTAGTGATAGCATCCTGCAGCAACGGAAGAAAACGAGGTATAGAAACCACGATAAGGACTGCTGTCATTACAGATTATTAGGGATTCGCATTAGACTGATGGGTAATTTTACTCCGCGCTAACTGATATTCGTCTTACAGGTAAAAAATTAAATTGGCATCCCTACAACTACCGCGAGGCAATTTTCAGCGGTTAATAGCTTGGGATAACATTAGTTACCGTCACGAGGAACTCCGAGTTGGCGCTCATCCCAGTGAGTTCACAGTGAACGCTCTGGGTGAGTTCACAGTGAACGCTCTGGGTGAGTTCGGAGTGAACGCTCTGGGTGAGTTCGGAGTGAACGCTCTGGGTGAGTTCGGAGTGAACGCTCTGGGTGAGTTCAGAGTGAACGCTCTGGGTGAGTTCGGAGTGAACGCTCTGGGTGAGTTCAGAGTGAACGCTCTGGGTGAGTTCGGAGTGAACGCTCTAGGGTGAGTTCAGAGTGAACGCTCTGGGTGAGTTCGGAGTGAACGCTCTGGGTGAGTTCAGAGTGAACGCTCTGGGTGAGTTCGGAGTGAACGCTCTGGGTGAGTTCGGAGTGAACGCTCTGGGTGAGTTCGGAGTGAACGCTCTGGGTGAGTTCGGAGTGAACGCTCTGCACGAGTCCTGAGTGAGCGCTCCTAGTTCCAACTCTCGGCTAAACGCCAGGAGTGTACCCACACTGTAGACACCAACACCTGGCCCATATCCAAGCTTCATGGAGACACAGTTCTGTATACCCACAGAATTACAACTATATTTCTGAAATAATATTCAAAGCCGAATAGGGTGATATAAGCTAAGTATGACCCATCTGGTGACTTGTTTTTTGTACTTTACTAGAGTAGGTACCCGGCGGTGCCCGGGGTTTCCCTCTACCCTCACACGTCCCTACCACACAGTTTCCCTCCCTCCTTCTAATTCTCTCATTCTCCCTCCGTTCTCTCTTTCTATTTATCATTCTTTCTTCTTCCTAGTGTTCTAAACATGTTCCTGAAATGTTTAATCAATATTATCGATATTGACTCGACTTTGAATCAACGTTATCAAAGTTGATACTCCTCCTGATACTAGTGTGGCCATGATACACCCCCTGATGGTAGTGTGGCCATGATACACCCCTGATAGTAGTGTGGCCATGATACACCCCTGATAGTAGTGTGGTTATGATACACCCCTGATAGTAGTGTGGCCATGATACACCCCTGATAGTAGTGTGGCCATGATACACCCCTGATAGTAGTGTGGCCATGATACACCCCTGATAGTGTGGCCGTGATACACCCCCTGATAGTAGTGTGGCCATGATATACCCCTGAAAGTTGTGTGGCCATGATATACCCCTGATAGTAGTGTGGTCATGATTCACCCCTGATAGTAGTGTGACCATGATACATCCCCTGATAGTAGTGTGGCCATGATACCCCCCTGATAGTAGTGTGACCATAGTACACCCCCTGATAGTAGTGTGGCCATGATACCCCCCTGATAGTAGTGTGGCCATGATACA
>NC_091170.1:39567034-39574534 GCF_040958095.1 Procambarus clarkii | reverse complement strand
TAACCTAACCTATCTTTATAGGTTAGGTTAGGTTAGGTAGCCGAAAAAGTTAGGTTAGGTTAGGTTAGGTAGGTTAGGTTGTCGAAAAAACAATTAATTCATGAAAACTTGGCTTATTAGGCAAATCTGGCCTTGCATAGTAGGCTGAGAAGTGCGTTCTGGCTACTAGGTACGACATATATATATATATATATATATATATATATATATATATATAAAAGAGTTCTTACATATTACAACTTAGGCTCTCTACGTGTACTCAGTAATTCCGGGTGCTGTGATGCACTGTTTCCGGCGGTGAAAGTGCAGTGCTAGTACGTCTAGCTAGATCCAGATGCTGTTATAGTGTTTTGTGGTGCTTCTACTTCCGTGTTAATGAGGTGTGTGTGAAGGACACTTCAGGAAGTAGGTTAACATCCCCCCTTGAGAAAATATGGACTTTCAACATTGATGTAGCATTGAATCAACGTCGAATCGACGTTGAGTTAACGCTAATCGAGGATATGTTGCCTGCGTGACGTTGTGGGAGGCCGGGGGCAGGAATCTGGGGTGACTGAGTGTGAAGGGATGGTGAGGAGTGAGGTCTTCAGTCCTCTCATTCATACTGCTCTAGTTAATGGTAATTTTTTAAGGGGATGTCGTCGATGGTATTCGACCCAGGAGGGGTTCCGAGAAGGGTGCTCCCCACTGCATCTATCATCTGAATTATATATAAAACAGTTGAGTTATGATGGAGTGTGTGTGTGTTGGAGGAGAATATTTCCCACTTACAAGGGCTCAGGGTGAGGTCTCATTAGACTCTTGTTCTTTAATATTTATAATGTCATACTGGAGGGATTCTGGGGAAGCAGCCAGGGTACCGTAACCCAGTAGTTAAATGTTAAGCTCGCTGGATATGTTGTAAATGACTTCTTTATTGATGAAACAGAAAAAGAGAGGTGCAAGGGGTCACCCTGTTCACAAAAATTTAATTTCATGTTCTCTAAATAGCCAGTCCGTTCTCGCTAGTTTTCCCAACGTCAAGAAACTGTCGTACTAAAGTGCCCTTACCCTAACCTACCAGAGGATCCACGAACAAAAAACGGGACAGTATGTCAATTTCGCGAGCCGCTACCATTTTCTAGTACGACAGTTTTTGGCCTTAGGTAGACTGTACGTCAAAATGCGACGTGCTATTAGGAATTTCGCAGCTGTTTCTTCCCACTGTAGCACGAGTCTAGGAGGAGATGAAGGCGAGAGAAATGATTGATGGTGAGGAGTACGGCGCCTCTTCTGACCAAGTTAAAGGTATTTTTTTTAATACAGTTGACCAAGGTGTTCTCGTGTGTGATGCTGGCAATATTAGCTCTTGTTGTCTGAGATGCACTTTCCCTTGGAACACTAAACCTGAGCTGCTACGGCATGAACATGTTGGCTGCGTCCTGGCTATCTGTTCCTAAGGCGGCCTTAACGACGAGGCGCCGGAGGGAATTGCCCATCGCGATGGCCTGATTCTTTTGCCAATTTTTTTCTGTGAACACAGAGGAACTCACCAAAAAAAATAAGTTCCTGAAGGCGTGGAGGTAGTCGCCAGCCAGGAGTGAGGTCCGACAAGAGGCTCTGGGCAGCACGTGAAGCGTTGAGACTCCCTCGGATTACCAGCTGATGCTGTACAGGTGGAAAGGACAAACCTGCTTTAGGAACCACAGTTTTGTCAATTATAAAATATTTTGTCTTGTGTTTCATCGACTGTTAGAACACCGTTGTCACAGGTATAGCTCTGGGAGTTTGGCTCTAAGGGATTGTGCTCTATTAGTGTCTCTATAGCAGTTGAATTATCGCAAGTGATTATTCGTATTGCACCTTCGGAGGTTACTACAGAAGGTAGTTACCTCTTTTCTTGCATGCATGTGCTCAGGTCTTGGTGTTTTCTGATGGACACGTGTTATCCCTTGTGATATATATATTAAATGTCAATGACAGTAGATGCAAGTGGCTCATTTCTGCTTAGTGGGACGACGAGGAACGTATTGACGAATAACAAAATATTGTGAACTAATTTGATAACTCATACAAGAACATTGACAATTATTAGGTAATAATTGTCATTTCGTTTCTGTTTCGTTCCTGTTTGACAGTCTGCGTTGGGGATGACTATAAGACCCTTGCAGCTGTCGCTCTCATTGCTTCTAAAATGTTATCATAGGAAATATAGTGATGTGCTCTTCCTGACTGTTGGTGTTGGCTGTTATGATCCTGAGGAGGGCGTCGGGAACCCAGGCACCAGCTTGACTTATTGATATGCTTGCGAACATGACCGCTGCCGTGGAAGCTCACTTGTCACACACCTAATATATTCCTCTTCCTCATTTGCCTGCTGACTCTTTAAGCGTCTGGGAGACAAGTAGATCTTGTCGAGTACAGTGTGGCTGTAGGAAGGTTCAGAAGTCTTCCTTCAAGGATTAAGGCAACTGACTCTTATGCTTAAAATACAGACTTATGACACCTGACACCTTCTACAGGGTAGAATATATATATATATATATATATATATATATATATATATATATATATATATATATATATATATATATATATATATATATATATATATATATATATATATATATGACAATGTCACACCACGGAGGAAAAATGAAACAGGAATTTCCTTAAGTACTTTCGTATATTAATACATCTTCAGAAGGACTCCTTCTGAAGATGTATTAATATACGAAAGTACTTAAGGAAATTCATGTTTCATTTTTCCTCCGTGGTCTGACATTGTCACATTTTTAATCACGTGTTTACTTTCGTGATATACACACACACACACACACACATATATATATATATATATATATATATATATATATATATATATATATATATATATATATATATATATATATATAATATATATATATATATATATATATATATATATATATATATATATATATAATATATATATATATATAATATATATATATATATATATATATATATATATATATATATATATATATATATATATATATATATATATATATAATATATATATATATATATATATATATATATATATATATATATATATATATATATATATATATATATATATATATATATATATTCGAGTCTACTCTTTCCTGACTAGATTTTGAGAACTCAAATGCCGCCTCGAACAGATTTAAGACTTTAAGACAATTGCAACTCATCCTCCTAAAATGTTAGTACTTACAGTAACTATTTGATGGGAAGTACCACTATATAGTGAGAGACCACCAGAAAGTACCACTATGTAGTTATGGACCACCAGAAAGTACCACTATTTAGTGATGGACCACCAGAGAGTACCACTATTTAGTGATGGACCACCAGAAAGTACCACTATGTAGTGATGGACCACCAGAA
Organism: Procambarus clarkii; assembly: GCF_040958095.1. Taxonomy (NCBI): domain Eukaryota; kingdom Metazoa; phylum Arthropoda; class Malacostraca; order Decapoda; family Cambaridae; genus Procambarus; species Procambarus clarkii. The sequence goes on along the minus strand of NC_091170.1, from coordinate 39,571,138 downwards.
AGTACCACTATATAGTGATGGACCACCAGAAAGTACCACTATATAGTGATGGGCCACCGGAAAGTACCACTATGTAGTGATGGACCACATAGTGGTACCATAGTACCATGTGGTAGCTCAGTCGATTAATGAGTGACGCATTTTTATTGTCGAGTCTTCGTTCGAGGGTTTGAAGGTTATTGTGTCCACAGTTGCAGAGGGTTATAAGCGAGTTATATGTTATAAGCGAGTTATATGTTATAAGCGAGTTATATGTTATAAGCGAGTTATATGTTATAAGCGAGTTATATGTTATAAGCGAGTTATATGTTATAAGCGAGTTATATGTTATAAGCGAGTTATATGTTATAAGCGAGTTATATGTTATAAGCGAGTTATATGTTATAAGCGAGTTATATGTTATAAGCGAGTTATATGTTATAAGCGAGTTATATGTTATAAGCGAGTTATATGTTATAAGCGAGTTGTATGTTATAAGCGAGTTATATGTTATAAGCGAGTTGTATGTTATACGCGAGTTATATGTTATAAGCGAGTTGTATGTTATACGCGAGTTATATGTTATAAGCGAGTTATATGTTATAAGCGAGTTATATGTTATAAGCGAGTTATATGTTATAAGCGAGTTATATGTTATACGCGAGTTATATGTTATAAGCGAGTTATATGTTATAAGCGAGTTATATGTTATAAGCGAGTTATATGTTATACGCGAGTTGTATGTTATAAGCGAGTTGTATGTTATAAGCGAGTTATATGTTATAAGCGAGTTATATGTTATAAGCGAGTTATATGTTATAAGGGAGGATGTGAGTCCTGAATGGCCAATTGTAGTGTTATATTATCTTGATCACATTTACCTGTGATTTGAATTACCTGTGGGTTTAACTACCGGTAGTTTTCACTACTTATTCAATTACTTTTGACTTTCCAGGGCTTAATTACTTTAGTATTAATCAGCTGTGGTCTTAATTACTCGTGGTCGTCATTATCTCCCTAAAGCACTACTCTGACAAACAAACAGAAGTATAACACAATCAAGTCACGGCCATCAAGGGTATAATAACAATAAGCAATTTATTCTAAAATTATATGTGTTTATAACCAACATTACGACCTACAGAGGGACCACGAGACGGGGGGAGGGGGAGTCCGTTGTGGGAGGGGGAGTCCGTTGTGGGAGGGGGAGTCTGTTGTGGGAGGGGGAGTCCGTAGTGGGAGGGGGGAGTCCGTTGTGGGAGGGGGAGTCCGTTGTGGGAGGGGGAGTTCGTAGTGGGAGGGGGGGAGTCCGTTGTGGGAGGGGGAGTCCGTTGTGGGAGGGGGAGTCCGTTGTGGGAGGGGGAGTCCGTAGTGGGAGGGGGGAGTCCGTTGTGGGAGGGGGAGTCCGTTGTGGGAGGGGGAGTCCGTTGTGGGAGGGGGAGTCCGTTGTGGGAGGGGGAGTCCGTTGTGGGAGGGGGAGTCCGTTGTGGGAGGGGGGATTACGGTGAGGAAGGGGATTGCGATGATTACAACAGCCATAACCAGTTATACATGATGTTCAACAAGCATAACCAGTTATACATGATGTTCAACAGCCATAACCAGTTATACATGATGTTCAACAAGCATAACCAGTTATACATGATGTTCAACAAGCATAACCAGTTATACATGATGTTCAACAAGCATAACCAGTTATACTATGAGTAGTGGAAAGTACGCCAATGACCGGCAATTTTCTTTTTTTTCTCCTGCCGGTCATTGGCGTAGGTGATTTTCGTTACCCCGGTGTCGTTTAGTCCACTGCCGGTCATTGGCGTAGGTGATTTTCGTTACCCCGGTGTCGTTTAGTCCCCTGCCGGTCATTGGCGTAGGTGATTTTCGTTACTCCGGTGTCGTTTAGTCCCCTGCCGGTCATTGGCATAAGTGATTTTCATTACCAGGGTGACTGGTCATTTGTTTTTTTTTTCCCATGCACGTCATTGGCACATGGGTTTTACGAACTTTTTTCTCCATGCACGGCATTGGCACATGGGTTTTACAAACATTTTTCTCCATGCCAGTCTTCATTTTGCCTGGGGGTAGGATTAAAATGCCTGTCCCTGGCATCCCCAAATTTCGTTAGCCCAGTGACCCTGCACAGACATTGCTAATGGACGTTGACGTCACCAGCTAGCCTCTCAGCGTTCCTGCACAGGCACGTTCAAGGGGATTAAAAAGCCGGACTATGAGTCGTGTGTTTTGCGATACAACAGTGTCCTTGAAACCTAATATAAAATACCATCATCCCTAGTCTATTTTTAATTTCATATTTACTTCCAACCATCGCCATTACATGTATCAAAGGGCAGCAGCACTGCAAGAAGTGTTGTGTGTATTTTCAAGTTCGTCCCCTGCTGCCTGTATTTACCCAGGTCTTTTTCCTAAATATAAAACTTATCCAATTCATTCCTATTCTGTTTCATGTCGATACGTATAATAGGTTATAAATATTCTCCTTTAGTATGACCATTCAGTCACACCTCTATCATGTCACCCCTATTTCTTCTTCGTCGTCTTCATTCTAGAGAATGTAATTTGAGCTATGACAATCTTTCTTGAAGGATCGTTTATTATGCATAGGGCAAAAAACAGGAACCCTAAAACCTAATGTAAAATACCATCAACCCTAGACTATTTTAAATTTCCTATTTACTTCCAACCATCGGTCATTGCATGAACCAAAAGGGGAGCAGCACTGCGAGAAGTTATTTGTGTATTTTTCGAGTTCTTCCCTGTTACCTATATTCACCCAGGTCGTTTTCCTAAATATATAAGTTATCCAATTCATTCCTGTTCTGTATCATGTTGATACGTATAATGGGTCATTAATATTCCCCTTTACTATCATTCACAGCTCTATCATGTCACCTCTATTTCTTTGCCTTTCTAGAGAAAGTAATTTAAAGCTTTGTCAATCTTTCTTCAAAAATTGCTTATTGAGCATAGGGCAAAATAAAAATGAAACTTACTATCTTTCTTTTGTATGAAAACAGTCCCCTGCCCGGCGTAGTGACTTCAATGCGATTTCAGTACTAATCCAATATTACTGTATAAACTAACAGTACCCTGCCAGGCATGGAGACTTCAATGCGATTTCAGTACTAATCCAACATTACTGTATAAACTAACAGTCCCCTGCCAGGCATGGTGACTTCAATGAAAAGCAAGCCTCTCATGTTTTGAAATAAAGCCTTCGTTTCTGACGTCATCATCCCTAATGTGGCGCGAGGCGCGCTAAATGCGGATCCCAGGAGGTTCACACATAAGTGTGAACTCTTAATCAGGCTTAATACTCACCTATACTCTATGCTTCATCAGAGTCGATATTCAGCTACAATAGCTCGTATTTTCGCTCATTACTTATATTTTCTGTTATTCATAAACCCGATCAAACCTTCCTAACCTAACATAAGAACATAAGAACATAAGAACAAAGGTAACTGCAGAAGGCCTATTGGCCCATACGAGGCAGCTCCTATTCTATAACCACCCAATCCCACTCATATACTTGTCCAACCCGTGCTTGAAACAATCGAGGGACCCCACCTCCACAATGTTACGCGGCAATTGGTTCCACAAATCAACAACTCCTGTTACTGAACCAGTATTTACCCAAGTCTTTCCTAAATCTAAACTTATCCAATTTATATCCATTGTTTCGTGTTCTGTCCTGTGTTGATACTTTTAATACCCTATTAATATCCCCCCGGTTATGTCCATTCATCCACTTGTAAACCTCTATCATGTCACCCCTAACTCTTCGCCTTTCCAGTGAATGCAACTTAAGCTTTGTTAATCTTTCTTCATATGAAAGATTTCTAATTTGGGGAATTAACTTAGTCATCCTACGCTGGACACGTTCAAGTGAATTTATATCCATTCTATAATATGGCGACCAAAACTGAACTGCATAATCTAAATGGGGCCTAACTAGAGCAAGATATAGCTTGAGAACCACACCAGGTGTCTTGTTACTAACGCTGCGATTAATAAATCCAAGTGTCCGATTTGCCTTATTACGAACATTTATGCATTGATCCTTTTGTTTTAAATTCTTACTAATCATAACTCCCAGATCCCTTT
>NC_091170.1:39564363-39566534 GCF_040958095.1 Procambarus clarkii | reverse complement strand
CTTACCCACCATGGGTGGGAGAGCACTCTACCCCCCATGGGAGTGAGAGCACTCTACCCATAATGTTAGTGAGAGCACTTACCTACCATGGGAGTGAGAGCACTCTACCCACCATGGGAGTGAGAGCACTCTCCCACCATGGGAGTGAGAGCACTATCCACCATGGGAGTGAGAGCACTCTACCCACCATGGGAGTGAGAGCACTCTACCCACCATGGGTGTGAGAGCACTCTACCCACCATGGGAGTGAGAGCACTCTACCCACCATGGAGAGAGAGCACTCTACCCACCATGGGGTGAGAGCACTCTACCCACCATGGGAGTGAGAGCACTCTACCCACCATGGGTGTGAGAGCACTCTACCCCACCATGGGAGTGAGAGCACTCTACCCCACCATGGGAGTGAGAGCACTCTACCCCACCATGGGAGTGAGAGCACTCTACCCACCATGGGAGTGAGAGCACTCTACCACCATGGGAGTGAGAGCACTCTACCCACCATGGGAGTGAGAGCACTCTACCTCACCATGGGAGTGAGAGCACTCTCCACCATGGGAGTGAAACACTTACCCACCATGGGTGTGAGAGCACTCTACCCCACCATGGGAGTGAGAGCACTCTACCCACCATGGGAGTGAGAGCACTCTACCCACCATGGGAGTGAGAGCACTCTACCCACCATGGGAGTGAGAGCACTCTACCCACCATGGGAGTGAGAGCACTCTACCCACCATGGGAGTGAGAGCACTCTCCCCACCATGGGAGTGAGAGCACTCTCCCCACCATGGGAGTGAGAGCACTCTACCCACCATGGGTGTGAGAGCACTCTACCCCACCATGGGAGTGAGAGCACTCTACCCATAATGTTAGTGAGAGCACTCTACCTACCATGGGAGTGAGAGCACTCTACCCACCATGGGAGTGAGAGCACTCTCCCCACCATGGGAGTGAGAGCACTATCCACCATGGGAGTGAGAGCACTCTACCCACCATGGGAGTGAGAGCACTCTACCCACCATGGGTGTGAGAGCACTCTACCCACCATGGGAGTGAGAGCACTCTACCCACCATGGGAGTGAGAGCACTCTACCCACCATGGGAGTGAGAGCACTCTACCCACCATGGGAGTGAGAGCACTATCCACCATGGGAGTGAGAGCACTCTACCCCACCTCTATTCGTTTTCTCTTTCTTCTCCTGCCTTAATATTTGTATATACAAATTTGATGTTCCCTCGTGTCTTGTCTCCTCACTTGAGAGTGAACCATGTGGGTTCGAAACGTTGTGTAAAGTTATAATAGAGACAGTGTATTATGCAGTTCATTTTTGTTCTTTTATTCAACCCATGAACAAATGTGACATTTGGAAAAGTCCTCTCCAGATAAACCAAGATGGAAGAGCACTAGTCAGTGGGATGGAAGCCATAAACAGGAAAGTAATCATAACGGAATATAAATGTTTAGATGTGATGGACATCTCTCCTCTCTATCTCTCTCTCTATTTATCTATCTCTCTCTCTCAATTATTCATATCGACGTAATAGATTACATTATTACACCTGAATAATGAATGAAGCTGTCACATAAATATGATATATGGCATTACTGGATATGAATACTCAGAATTATTTGCCATAAACCGGTTTTTATGTCATTATTACCAGAGTTAAATGGTTGCAAATTGTGAGGTTAAGGAGTCGCGGTCTGCTCTCACAATGGGCACGTGTAAATGTACATTGTTGACCCGTTCTCGAAATGGGAGTTTTAAATGTAAATTGTTTACAACACAGATGCGTTAATATTAAGAATTTGACCCATTTGGCCCAATTTATATAGTTACAAGAACTAGTTGGTCAGACCTACAACACTCGATGCTAGACAAAAAAAAACTTTTACTTTTTGAATCACTGAATTGCTCCAGAGTAGCCTAAGAAAAATGGAAAAGTAATTAAGTTTAACGCAACCTGTCCAGCCATCCTAGGCCTAATGTAGACTATTTAGGCCTAATATAGTACGTATATATGTGCCTGGGAACGTGGTTATAGTGTGGTAGTGTGTGTGAGAATAGTATGCAAGAGTGGGAATAGTGTTGGGAGCGGGAATGGTGTGGGAGTGAAATGGTGTATGAAAGAGATTTAAGAACGGCGTGTTTAACGAACAGCCGTTCGTTAAA
>NC_091170.1:39539363-39559363 GCF_040958095.1 Procambarus clarkii | reverse complement strand
GTGGTTCAAACAAAATCCGTCAGTGAAGCACTTGTTCCGGAAGTGTTCGAACGTCAGCAGTTGTGAGTCGTGTGTAAACCGCTTTTCATTCATAAACAGGGGGTTTGGCGGGTGCATGGAATCACTTTTGGGTCTTTGTTTGGAGGACGGGCTGGCTGGATGGAATGGACTTCAGTCGAGGACGGGTTGCTGTAAATGCTTCACCCACGTACTACAAATACAAATAATCGCCAACAGAACCTAAACACCTAACCTAACGTATGCACAATATGCATATATATGCACAATATGCTAATATCTTATAATATCATTGTATATTTGAGAAAATTCCTGTTTTGAATGAGCAGCATGTTAAATTGATGAAAGCGTCTGTGGGGTCGACCGCTGGATGTAATGAACTTGAATCGAGGACGGGTTGATGGATCCTAACACCTCTGCAATTGCAAAGGGATTTCAAGAGCGCCAATGAGGAAACTCGAACATCAATATGTAATTCACAAAACATAAATATCTCCTACGATGCTCAGCAGCACTCGCGAGAGTCGTCCCACGACGCAGCAGGTCTGAGTTTCGAGTATCTCGTCTCTCAGATTCCACCACCACCTGCCCCAGGTGGTTGCAGGGGAATCGAACTGGCTAGCTAGCCTCAGAAGCCAGCCACAGATGCGAGACAATATGCAGGCGATGAGTCACAATAACGTGGCTAAAGCAAGTTGACCAGACCACACACTAGAAGTTGAAGGGACGACGACGTTTCGGTCCGTCCTGGACCATTCTCAAGTCGATAGTCGACTTGTGTCGAGTCGACACAATCGACTTGAAAATGGTTCAGGACGGACCGAAATGCGAGACAATATGTTTATACAAACATCAATAACATGTACCTACGTGTTTTTCTCCCCAAACACACGATATCTCACTCACACTTACCCGAGCTGTGCCCGCCAGCGCCCCAACACGGCCGTAATGAGCGGCGCTACTCTCCGTGGTTCTCTTACCAAATGCAGGAGGAAATGTGCCGGCGGGTCATAGGCGGCGCCGCACACACAATCGGCGGTCACGTGTCAATGAATAATCACCACAACACTCCCAATTGTTACGATTGACCCGCGTCCTTCTCCGCAATTTGAGGTCAGATGTCTGTGACCGTGAGGTCATCCTCGCGACAGCTTCCGGTAGTGTCCCCCCGTAATATTTATTGTTAACCCCATGAATAGTTTTAGGGTTTGGGAGATAACAGCAGTACTGGATGACCTCAGTTTGCTATGACACCACGGTGCCCTGTCGAAATTGACATCTGTCTGAGGTGACTGACCTGCTCAGAGTGGGGCATGCCAGCCTAAACGATCCTCTATAAGAATAAAGAGGGTATAGCCTCTACAATGACCACTCTCTTGGTTGGTTCCTTCACAGAGTCTGGGGTCACTTGGGGTGAGCTGACCCGGAATGGCAGCCAGGTACAAATACCGAAGTCAGGTTCGAATCTTTTCTCTATTTCTCCACTTCAGCTTCCCCCCCCCCCCCTGCTCCATCCAGGACGGGTTCCTCCACCCGTGGGATAGGCAAAGGCTCAAAAATGCTTCTCCTGATCTTGTTGCATAACCTGGGATGGTACGTAGCGTATGGTACGTATGCATCGTACCGGGGCACAAGAATAATAGATAAATAGATAATAATAATAGATATAGAATAATAGATCATTTTGTGCACACTCGGGGCAGAAAAGTATCAGGGATGTTCCGGAAGAATCTTCCTCTGAAACCTGAGTGGATAGCGCTTTGGATTCGAAGTCCTGAGGTTCCGGGTTCGATCCCCGGTGGAGGCGGAAACAAATGGGCAGAGTTTTTTTTTCACCTTGATGCGTCTGTTCAGCTAGCAGTAAATAGGTACCAGGGAGGTAGAGAGCTGCTACGGACTGCTTCCTGGGGGATGTGTAACAAAAAGGAGGCCTGGTCGAGGACCGGGCCGCGGGGACGATAAGCCCCGAAATCATCTCACGATAACCTGAGCCGGGACAAAATTATGACGTTACACACACCTTATGGATATCATTTACGTATATATAACACAAAGTGTTATATGTTATTTTGGTTATGTTAGGAGAGGATAAATTACATTAGGTTGGGTTTTACTTACAGCGGTTTACTTATAGCGGATTTATGCGGTTTACTTGTAAACTACAGGTGACGTAGGGTAGCGGAAATATGCCCAGGTCTTAGAGGTTATTCGCCGGTTCACTCACAGGATGAGTGACGCTGCCCTAAAAAAAGAATAGCTCTTCCCGGCACTATTAAAAAAATATATATATAAAATTACCTAGAAACTACAGTGAACAGTGCATAACGGCCAGGCCCCACACGCTGGGGGAAGGGGGAGAGGGGGGAGGGTGTCGAGATCTATTAATCAAAATCTCACAGAAACCAACAGTCAGTTCCAGAGAGAGAAACAGTTACTGCTGTACCAGTGACACTGAACCCAAGCAGTGACAACAGTGCGATGGGGAGTGGGGGAGAATGATGGGGGTGAGAGGGTGATTGGGGAGAAGGATGATGAGAGAGGAAGAGGTTAGGAATTAGGGGGGGGGGAAAGTTGAGGTGGATTTGGGGCGTATATCCACTAGGTAGGTGGATATAGGACGGAAAACGGAAGATCAGGGAGTGAAACTGGGGGATTAAGAGAGGGGGGGGGGGAGGTGAATTGGTTGGGTGGTTGGGCAGTATATGACAAGTGACGCAGAGCAACCCAATATAAACTAATTATCCAGCTGATTTATTTATGCGGCACGGACACGATACAATAAACGCCTGCGCCAACTAACAACTTCATTATGAGTGATCCCAATCGTTGCACAAACACCCATTAATCACCGCCACCAAGCACCGCTCTATTAGTGCTGATGTCTATATGAAAAGTGTGTCTGCCAGCCCCCGGGTCCACTATGTCCGCGGTAGCAGGGGCCAGGGAGTACTGCACACTGATTTACATCTTCACTGACCCGGGGCCAAACACTGCGTTATGGGACTTGCTGTGTTCAGTTACACTTGAGGTAAACATATCCATATGGACTGCCCTTGTGCGTCCTACTTGTGCGTCCTACTTGTGCGTCTCACTTGTGCGTCCCACTGGGACACATATTGCGTCCCCCCCCCCAAGACATGCTTTGTGCGTCCCTCGTAGAAAAAAAAACACTGGTTTTGACACCACGTTTGTAAGTCTCTTGTGGAAAGATATGGATTTGTTGACATTCTTTGGACGTCTAATTTGCTTCCCACAAAGACATGCAAGTAATTCATTCCTCAATTAAGTATATGTCCCATGTGATTAATGTAATGTTTATAGCATAAACACACGCGCACACGCGCGCACACACACACACACACACACACACACACACACACACACACACACACACACACACACACACACACACACACACACATACACACACACACATACACACACACACACACACATACACCGTAACGAGTGGAGTACCTCAAGGATCGGTGCGGTGATCAGTCCTATTTCTAATATACGTGAACGCCATGTCTACAGGAGTAGAGTCCTATATGTCAATGTTCGCGGATGACGCGAAATTAATAAGAATTGTGACAGATGAGGATTGTAGGATCCTCCTAGAGGACCTGAACAGGTTGCAGAGATGGTCAGAGAAATGGCTACTGGAGTTCAACACGAGCAAATGTAAAGTTATGGAAATAAAACTAGGTGAAAGGAGACCAAAGGGACAGTACACAGTAAAGGGAAACTACCTTCCTGTGGTGGTTCGAGAAAGGAACCTGGGAGGGAGGGAGGGAGGGAGCTTTCAGGGGAAAGCGCTAAGCCATTACGACTATGTATAAATAAGAGACCTGGGAGTATATGTAACACCAAGTGTAACTCCTGAGGCACATATAAATTGGATAACGTCACCAGTGTACTCTACGCTAACAAAAATTAGAAAGTCATTCAGAAACCATTCAGAGCGCTTTATACTGCTTACGTGAGACCAGTCTTAGAGTATGCAGCCCCATCATGTGTCTCCATCTGAAGAAACATATTATAAAACTGGAAAAGATTAAAAAAAAATCGACGAGGCGAGTCCCGGAGTTGCATGGGATCGCATATTAAGAGCGACTGAAGGAACTGAACCTGACGACGTTAGAAAAAGGAAGGAGCGTGGAGATATGATAACAACATGCAAAATAGGGGAGATTGACAGAATGGAAACAGATGAAATGTTCACACGGACCACCAACAGAACAAGGGGGACATGGGTGGAAGCTGGAAACTCAGATAGTCACAGAGATGTTAGAAAGTATCCTTATAGCGTGAGAGTAGTGGGGAAGTGGAATGAACTAAAGGAGCACATTGTGGCAGCAAACACTATTCATAGCTTTACAAATAGGTATGATAGAGATTAAGGACAAGAGTCATTGTTTTAAACAAGCGATGGCGAGAAAGGCGGGATCCAAGAGCCAATGCTCAATCCTGCAGGTACAAATAGGTAAGTACACAACCCCCCCAACACCCACACAAGGAAGGTAACTATCAGAGGAAAGCGCCAAGCCATTAGACTATATAGCGCTTAAAAGGGGGTCAGGATAAGTATTAGGGATGGGACGGGGGGGTAATTTCCATTCTGTCAATTCCCCTAAGTATTTTGTATGCTGCTATGACATCTCCCCGCTCCCTCCATTTATTCTAACGTCGTCAGGTTCAGTTCCTTCAGTCGCTCTTCATATCCCATCCCATGCAACTCCAGGACTAGCCTCGTCGCAATTTTTTTTTAACCTTTTGCAGTTTTCTAATGTGTTTCTTTTGGTGGTGGCTCTTTGATGGGGCAGCATACTCAGGGAGAAACCGAATACCTAAATATAAGAAGATTGTTGGAAACAAACTATAAAAATCCTATTGCTTCCATGGCAAGCAACCAAACCTCACACACAGTCATATACGAAGGAAAATAACAGTGAATGACCAAGTGATTAGGTTGCGAAAAAGGACGAGACGAGTCTACAGGAAATGATAAGGAAATTTATGAAGAACTCAATGCCAGCTTCCATGGAATATTCACAACTGGGCCTCAGCAACTTCCAATACTCTCAGATAGAGGAGACGACATAATCAGAATCAACCAACTGAAGAATGATCTAACACAGCCCTGCCTCCCGTTTTGGCAGTACTTATAGTAACGAGGAGCCATAGTACATATATACCGACGTACAATGCAATTAGAAAGTAAAACTCGATACTATTGATTTTGGACAAACTGGAAAAGATTTTCTACTTATGTTGCAAAGACAAACTAACCTAACCTAACCTACATATGTGTGTTACACTAGGCCGAGGAATATTTAAGTTTGTTTTTAGTTTCATATTTTCGCACTCTTATAAAGAAAATACAGTACTACCAAATTCTACTGTCTAATTGCTTAGTACGTTAATATTTGTACTATGGCGAACATAGTTACAAAAAGTACTATCTAAACAAGGGGGGTGGGTTGACTAACAACACTGGAGGAGGTAAAGGCAGTTGGACTAGACAACGGGGATACTAAAAGAGGCAGCGCTGGCCCTCAGCGTACCTCTAGCAAGGATTTTTAAAGTGTCATTGGCGAATGGACACTTTCGTCAATGACAAGTGTCAAGGACACTTTCGTCAGTGACAAGTGTCAAGGACACTTTCGTCAGTGACAAGTGTCAAAGACACTTTCGTCAGTGACAAGTGTCAAGGACACTTTCGTCAGTGACAAGTGTCAAGGACACTTTCGTCAGTGACAAGTGTCAAGGACACTTTCGTCAGTGACAAGTGTCAAGGACACTTTCGTCAATGACACTTTCGTCAATGACAAGTGTCAAGGACACTTTCGTCAATGACAAGTGTCAAGGACACTTTCGTCAATGACACTTTCGTCAGTGACAAGTTTCAAGGACACTTTCGTCAGTGACAAGTGTCAAGGACACTTTCGTCAATGACACTTTCGTCAATGACAAGTGTCAAGGACACTTTCGTCAATGACACTTTCGTCAGTGACAAGTTTCAAGGACACTTTCGTCAGTGACAAGTGTCAATGACACTTTCGTCAGTGACAAGTTTCAAGGACACTTTCGTCAATGACAAGTGTCAATGACACTTTCGTCAATGACAAGTGTCAATGACACTTTCGTCAATGACAAGTGTCAATGACACTTTCGTCAGTGACAAGTGTCAATGACACTTTCGTCAATGACAAGTGTCAAGGACACTTTCGTCAGTGACAAGTGTCAATGACACTTTCGTCAATGACAAGTGTCAATGACACTTTCGTCAATGACAAGTGTCAATGACACTTTCGTCAATGACAAGTGTCAATGACACTTTCGTCAATGACAAGTGTCAATGACACTTTCGTCAATGACAAGTGTCAAGGACACTTTCGTCAATGACAAGTGTCAAGGACACTTTCGTCAATGACAGTTGCTAGAAGAAGGCAAATGTGGCACCAATTTTCAAGACAGTAGATAGAGAAGATGCATTCAACTACAGACCAGTATCACTGACAAGCATCCCCTGCACAGTGCCAGAAAGAATAATCAGGTTAACACTAGTTACACACTTAAGAGAGGATTAGTTATGTAAGCAAACACCAACATGGCTTCAGGGAAGGGAAATCATGCCTAACAAACCTGCTGGCGTTCTATAAACTAACAAGAATTGGACAGGACAGGGAAGGATGGGCAGATTGCATATTTCTGGGCTGGCAAAATGTCTTTGATACAGTACCTCACAAGCGATTATTATACAAAATTGAGAGGCAGGCAGAATTAAGTGGGAAAACCCTATCATGGATAAGGAATTACCTAAGAGGCTGAAGCCAGAGAGTAACGGTAAGGGGCGAGAAGTCGGACTGAACAGAAACAAGTGGAGTACCTTAAGGATCGGTTCTGCAGGCACAAATAGGTGAGTACATCCTCTGGACGTAGTCCATAACAGCTAAATACCAGGTGCCTATTTGCTCCCAGGTAAACAGAGTCATCAGGTGTTGGAAACTGCCTAATTGTTTCTGTTTCGCCCGGGAATCCAACCCGGGTCCCTGGACTGTATATCGTGGACGCGCACGCGCGTGTGTGTGCGTATGTATTTACTATTTGTGTCTGTAGAATCGGGCTATTAGCTCTTGGACCCCGCCTTTCTAGCCAATCTATTTTTCCTCTATTATGTCTACTACATATATTTCTCTAACACACGCGCGCACACACACACACGAGCGCGCAAACACATACACACACACACACGTCCCTAGGAAGCAGCCAGTAGCAGCTGTCTAACTCCCAAGTACCTATTTACTGCTAGGTGAGCAGGTGCATCAGGGTGAAAGAAACACTGACCATTTGTTTCTGCCATAAGACCTTCCCTCCTACATAATGACACATCACCCTCATAGGATGATTAAATTCCCCCCCCCCCCGGTTCCCAGGGCCCCGTAAATGCAGGCGATGAGTCACAATAACGTGGCTGAAGTATGTTGACCAGACCACACACTAGAAATTGAAGGGACGACGACGTTTCGGTCCGTCCTGGACCATTCTCAAGTCGATGAATGAGAATCGACTTGAGAATGGTCCAGGACGGACCGAAACGTCGTCGCCCCGTAAATGTTTACCAAGATTCTTGCCCAACTTGTGTGGAACGATTTACCCTCAACGTCTCTTCCCGCAGTCCGTCCTCTTCACTTACAACACTGTAAAAACATCCTACCTTCTAGCCTAACCTATCCTAACCTAGGCTAACCTAACCGAGCCCAGCCTAGCCTAGCCTAACCTAACCTAGCCTAGCCTAGCCTAGCCTAGCCTAACCTAGTCTAGCCTAACCTAGGCTAGCCTAGCCTAGCCTAACCTAGCCTAGCCTAGCATAACCTAGCCTAGCCTAGCATAACCTAGCCTAGCATAACCTAGCCTAGCCTAGCATAACCTAGGTTAGTCTAACCTAGTCTAGCCTAGCCTAACCTAGTCTAACCTAATCTAGCCTAACCAGAAATGTACGAACTCACCCAACCCATGCATAGAAATCACATATATTTCCGAGGCGTTACTTGCATAGTAGGTTACACATGGTACGTTAATTACCATAAAGTAAAAGAAAAAAGTGACCTATTAGTTAAGTGGACGGGATGGGTGACGTGACCCGCTGACTGCTCCCTCTGGCGATGTCCACGACACCCTCCACGGCGCCCTTCTCCTTCCTCCCTCCGAAGTGCAGTCGAGCGGACGGGTTCTCGGAATTCCCTTAGGCTATCGCAGCTTAAGGAACGAAGCCTAAGGATCCAACAGCAACGTACGCCTTCACTCGTAGTATTATTAGGTCGTAGGTCGAAGATACTGTGCCCCTTAACCCTTCATGTTTCTCACGTCACGATCTCTCAGATGTGTGTTCGCGTCTTTGTGAATCCTCACACGTCTCAACTCCCTGTCATTGTTTTACACATGCATAACATAGGATATAAACATGAATAACAGTGTATAACATAGGATATACACATGTATAACAGTGTATAGCACAGGGGAATGACTTAAGATATACATAGGGAATATATGGCATGAACATAGGATGAATAGTCCGTTCATCATAGGGTATAGAAGGAAAAAACACCAACATTACCCTAAAAAGTTCTAGACGATTAATCTAGACGTTCTAAACGTTCCAGCACATCTAGACTGAAGATGGCTGCAGATTTACCAACCTGTACCAATCACAGGTAAGTGAAGCTAGACCAATCCACACACTCTCCAAGGCGCCCACCTCCGCTACACCAACAGAAGAATTAAGGAAAATGAAGAAAACTTGTCCTATACGAGGCGGCTCCTATTTATACTCACCCCAAACCCATTTATATATCTGTAACCAGTGCTTGAATCAATCCAGTGATCCCACATTTCTTCCTAAAACTAAGAGGTTCAGACTACACATTGAACACATACACACTCACACAAGAGGAGTGTCCAGGGTGTGTGTGTGTGTGTGTGTGGGGTGTGGAGGAGCCACGGTAAATATGAGACCTTCCTCAATGATGAATGGTTTCCTACCTAAGTCATCCACGGACCTCCTGCGATGATTTATCCTAATGAAAACGTTTAGCTGGGGCCTTTATAAACGTTATTTTTCACCCTAGTCCTGGTGCAGGGAACGTTACATGCTGGCTCTTTATGTTCTTCTAAAATGAGCTCGTGCCCTCTCCATTAGCATATTACGGCTTGTAGAAGTTTCTTAAATAGCCACTTAGTATTCCTCAAGGATTCTACTTAGTCAGGTATTTTTGTGATAAATAACTAGTTAATTGTGTAATTAATTACTTGTACATTTAAACTGACAATTTAGTTGCTACATCAAGCAACAATATTTCTAAATTTATTTTTGGTCTATTGAGTTTTCTTAAGACTGTTAATGGGACTTAAACTCATTAATGGAACCCATCATTATATACCATTAGCATTATTGTGTGTGTGTGTTTGTATGTTTATTTACTATTTGTGCCTGCAAAATCGATCTATTAGCTCTTGGATCCCGCCTTTCTAACCAATCTATTTTTCCTATATTTTGTCTACTACATATATTTATCTCCAACACACACACACACAATACCCGGGAAGCAGCCCGTAGCAGCTGTCTAACTCCCAGGTACCTATTTACTGCTAGGTGAACAGACCCCATCAGGGTGAAAGAAACTTTGCCTATTTGTTTCCACCTCCACCGGGAATCGAACCCGGGCCATTAGGACTACGACCCCCAAGCGCTGTCAACTCAGTCGCAAGGCTCTCTGTGTGTGTACTCACCTATTGTGTACTAGTGTGTACTCACCTATGTGCACTGTGTGTATTCACCTAGTTGTATTCACCTAGTTGTTCTTGCGGGAGTTGAGCTCTACTCTTTCAGCCCGCCTCTCAACTGTCAATCAACTGTAACTAACTACTAACTAATTTTTTCCTCTCTCACACACACACACACACCCAGGAAGCAGCTCCGTAACAGCTGTCTAACTCCCAGGTACCTATTTATTGCTAAGTAACAGGGGCATCAGGGTGAAAGAAACTTTTGCACATTTGTTTCTGCCTGGTCCGGAAATCGAACTCGGGCCACAGAATTACGAGTCCTGCGAGCTGTCCGCTCAGCTACCAGACCCCTCAGACTCTGTGTACTCACCTATTTGTATTCACCTATTTGTGCTTGCAGGATCGATCATTGTCTCTTGGATCCCGCCTTTCCAGCTATCGGTTGTTTACAGCAATGACTCCTGTCCCATTTCCCTATCATACCTAATTTTAAAATTATGAATAGAGTTTGCTTCCACAACCTGCTCCTTAAGTGCATTCCAATTTTCCCACTACTCTCACGCTAAAAGAAAACTTCCTAACATCCCTGTGACTCATCTGAGTTTCCAGCTTCCACCCATGTCTCCTCGTTCTGTTACTATTCCATATGAACATTTCATCTATGTGTGTGTTAGAGAGAAATTTATATGTAGTCCGAAGCGTTTCTGCCCGAAACGCTTTGCGTAATAGTGGCTTTAGGCATTGTATGTACTAGCTCTATCTATAAAGCCAACAAACTTTGTAAAATCTCTTTATGTATGTACCTTTGCCTAAATAAAAATTATTATTATTATTATTATTATTAGTAGACATAATAGATGAAAAATAGACTGGTTAGAAAGGCGGGGTCCAAGAGCTAATAGCTCGAGTCTGCAGACACGAATAGCCAATACACTCACACACAATCCACAACTTTTAAGGCTATACAATCGACGAGAAATTCAATCGACACACAATACTTAAAATAAAATAACGCACCAGGGACAAATAAGCCGGGTATATAGAGCTAGACCTCACTAACCCCATAGTCAGTATTAGGTAAACACCATTTAGGCAAGCACCTACCTCGCCAACCTTCCCCTACCTCCCTCTAGGTACCTCATAAGCCGGGTATATAGAGCTAGACCTCACTAACCCCATAGTCAGTATTAGGTAAACACCATTTAGGCAAGCACCTACCTCGCCAACCTTCCCCTACCTCCCTCTAGGTACCTCATAAGCCGGGTATATAGAGCTAGACCTCACTAACCCCATAGTCAGTATTAGGTAAACACCATTTAGGCAAGCACCTACCTCGCCAACCTTCCCCTACCTCCCTCTAGGTACCTCATAAGCCGGGTATATAGAGCTAGACCTCACTAACCCCATAGTCAGTATTAGGTAAACACCATTTAGGCAAGCACCTACCTCGCCAACCTTCCCCTACCTCCCTCTAGGTACCTCATAAGCCGGGTATATAGAGCTAGACCTCACTAACCCCATAGTCAGTATTAGGTAAACACCATTTAGGCAAGCACCTACCTCGCCAACCTTCCCCTACCTCCCTCTAGGTACCTCATAAGCCGGGTATATAGAGCTAGACCTCACTAACCCCATAGTCAGTATTAGGTAAACACCATTTAGGCAAGCACCTACCTCGCCAACCTTCCCCTACCTCCCTCTAGGTACCTCATAAGCCGGGTATATAGAGCTAGACCTCACTAACCCCATAGTCAGTATTAGGTAAACACCATTTAGGCAAGCACCTACCTCGCCAACCTTCCCCTACCTCCCTTTCCCCTCCCTCCTCCACCAACTCTCTCCCTCTCTCCCGTAGCCACTCCACCAACCAATACCCTTTCTGAAAATTCATCCAGATTTTCATTGGCTGTGGGCAGGTCTGGGCTAGCAGCTGGCGGCGGACTCCAAGGAAGACCCCATCGAGAGATCTACATATTTGCACTGCATTATTGCGCAGACATAGAAGAAATTAGTTCCATTTGCAAAAGAGATTTCCTTATAATATAGAATTGAGAACCCGGAATATATTATTTTACGAAGCGGCATATTGTATTTGTTTTTTTTTTGGCAGTCGTGGGTGGTGAAAATAATGTTTCTTCTCAAAGAAATTCATGGAATTCTTTCGGAGAATAAATGATTTTATTTGACATCAATGCAAGTCGATAACTTGAAAATATTTGATCGCTATTTTTTTTTTTTTAAATAACGAAAATTGACGAGAGGATATTCAACTCTGGCAAATTGAGTGGATATGTAAATACAGTTGATTATTTTCTTGTTCCACTGGCACTCAGTGCACGAGTGAATCCGTTGTGAGTGAATCAACTGTTTATAAATAATCAGTCTGCCTGAGCAGTACTGTGCGTGGATTCAGTGTGAACGAATAGAATAAATATTCAGGAAGCCGGATAATTCCTTTTTATTTCATAATAATAATATAATCAATTGAATATGAATGATTAACCATTATTGGTGCTGAGCGATGCATGAGCACTACTGTAGCGGTGCTGAGCGTTGCATGAGCAATACTGTAGCGGTGCTGAGCTGTGCATGAGCACTACTGTAGCGGTGCTGAGCGGTGCATGAGCACTACTGTAGCGGTGCTGAGCGATGCATGAGCACTACTGTAGCGGTGCTGAGCGGTGCATGAGCACTACTGTAGCGGTGCTGAGCGGTGCATGAGCACTACTGTAGCGGTGCTGAGCGATGCATGAGCACTACTGTAGCGGTGCTGAGCGATGCATGAGCAATACTGTAGCGGTGCTGAGCGGTGCATGAGCAATACTGTAGCGGTGCTGAGCGATGCATGAGCACTACTGTAGCGGTGCTGAGCGATGCATGAGCACTACTGTAGCGGTGCTGAGCGATGCATGAGCACTACTGTAGCGGTGCTGAGCGAAGCATGAACACTACTGTAGCGGTGCTGAGCGATGCATGAACACTACTGTAGCGGTGCTGAGCGTTGCATGAGCAATACTGTAGCGGTGCTGAGCGGTGCATGAGCACTACTGTAGCGGTGCTGAGCGATACATGAGCACTACTGTAGCGGCGCTACAATAACTAACCTAACATAAACTAACCTAACGCAACCTACCTTAATGTAACCTTACCCAATCCAACCTGACAACTTAAAAAAAATAAGAGATCAAATTCCAGTATTTTATGCATGGTGTTCACGAGATGTGTGACGCGATAATGTCCCCGCCCGTACGTGTGTTCGATCCCAAGGCCAGTCTAGGTCCCCGCCGGTACAAAAAGCACTAATCCTTGCCACCACCGCCCGCGGGCTGGATAATAAGTGCACTAAACGATGCACTTATTAGATTTAAATTAAACTAAATCCGACTAGAGTAAACCGGCATATCCGCGCTCTCTTAATCTCTCTCTGTAACGAAGCTGGAAATGACACGTGCACCGCGGGCCAGCACATCTCCCAAGAATGGCTCTTTAGAGTCAGTCTCAGCATCACTGTGGCCCCCTTCTCCTGGCTCTTGAGAGTGTCCAGTGTTGGGTCTAACCTTGCGACTACTCTTGGTCCCTGTGAAACGAGGCGGGAGCATTTTGGCGCGAAATACCGGTGATGGATGACACTTTTTTAACTTTACATCTGCAGTTTAATTCAGATGGTTCTTTTATCTCACATTTCAGATCTCAGAAACGAAGATCTAAATAGATCTTCGTTTCAAACCCCCCCCCCCCCCCTTTGAAACGAAGATCTTAAACTCCCCTTTGAATCGAAGATCTTAAACTCACCTTTGAAATGAAGATCTTAAACTCACCTTTGAATCGAAGATCTTAAACTCACCTTTGAAACGAAGATCTTAAACTCCCCTTTCAAACGAAGATCTTAAACTCCCCTTTGAATCGAAGATCTTAAACTCGCCTTTGAAATGAAGATCTTAAACTCACCTTTGAAACGAAGATCTTAAACTCACCTTTAAAACGAAGATCTTAAACTCACCTTTAAAACGAAGATCTTAAACTCACCTTTAAAACGAAGATCTTAAACTCACCTTTAAAACGAAGATCTTAAACTCACCTTTAAAACGAAGATCTTAAACTCACCTTTAAAACGAAGATCTTGAACTCACCTTTAAAACGAAGATCTTGAACTCACCTTTAAAACGAAGATCTTGAACCTACTTCGCCGCTCTCACTTCTGAAAAAAAATAATGACCAGACACTCTTAGAGAATTAAAAACACAGTAACTGATAAAGTAGTTTATATTTTCTGTTTAAAACAGACGTGGCCATTCAACTATATCATGATGACTGGCATGTATGCACTTCTGTCCTCTATGGTCTGGGTTAGAGATATGTTAGACAACACAGCGTAACGAGGTATTTAACATTTAAGGTGGGTTTACAATTCTAACCATCATACATACATACATACATACATACATACATACATACATACATACATACATACATACATATATACATATATACATACATACATACATACATACATACATACATACATACATACATACATATATACATATATACATACATACATACATTTATGTTTGTCCTACATATACAGCGTTCGAGATCTGTTCTCTTGTATGCAGTACAGTTGGTTATTGAGTAATTAACTACAGAATGTTGACGTGATTGACAAAGGCAAATTAAAATTCAAACCAGCTTATACAAATACACATGCATATCAATACTTGCATATATATATATATATATATATATATATATATATATATATATATATATATATATATATATATATATACATACATACGCATACACATATATCTTCGTCTTTCCTGCCTGTAAAGACGAAAATGTAAATGCTCCAGTGTAAATGATTAGCTATAAAAACAAGTGAGTTATTGAGCACTCAACAACAGAAGACCAATAAAGTGCTTTAACAAGCTCAAGGTATAATTACATCACATATATTACATAATTGGTGCATTACATAGTAAATATAGGGTATAACCCCAGTATATCATTGTCTCCTAGTAGTTAGGGAATACTGACAGAGTTCAGCATATCTCAACCTAGATGGTTACACCATAATGCTGTAGAATGTTCCAACATGTTATAATATCGAAAGGAATATCAAATCTATTTTCTTTGGCAGTTAAAACATTCATTCGAATATCACTATTTTCTGTGTGTTACTACTACCTACCTTGAGGCTACCTTGAGGTGCTTCCGGGGCTTAGTGTCCCCGCGGCCCGGTCGTCGACCAGGCCTCCTGGTTGCTGGACTGATCAACCAGGCTGTTAGACGCGGCTACTACGGGCATTCAATGCCAGGAGTGCGCTCTGCGAGTCACAGTATATAATTCCGGTGCCTTTGTCATTTAAATATTCATTGGTAAGGTATATACGAGTCGTACCAGCCCAGTTATTGACACGCATCATTGCTGAATGAAGGCCAGAAGAGCGTTTAAATATATTACCTGAGATGCACCTGTGTAGCTTCCGCACCTGTGTAGATGCACTTGTGAACCTTCCGCACCTGTGTAGCACTGGTACACGTCGTCACCCCATAACCTCACATCTATATTCCAGTGATGCTTCTCATTGCTAATAACGTATCTTTCTTAGGTGCATTTGTGAAATTTAGCTGATAGATCCCAGTTATCACATGTATTGATTGATTGATTTATTGCCGAGTTCGGTACATAGTTAACGTTTTGATGGATTTGCCTACCTTAAAACGGAGGAAAGGGTCCTGAAAGATATTGTCAGTAGAAACGTTATCCCTACAGACAAAAATCAGAAGATACAACTGACGATTTACTATGAAACCAGAAAAACGGCCAGCCTACTCATGAGAAACTCTCCAGACACAAAGCAGAACGCTTTAAAAGAGACCAACGTCGTCTATGCCTTCAAATGCCCTCTTGGGGACTGTAAGCTCCAAAAAAACAGTATATAGGCAAGACAACAACAGCTCTTTCCAGGCGTTTAGCGATGCATAAGCAACAGGGCTCCATTAAGGAACATATAATCTCTTCCCACAACCAAACCATCACCAGAGAAATCTTAGCAAACAACACAGAAATCATCGATAGATACAGCGATAGCAGGCGGCTTGACGTCTGCGAGGCACTACACATCAAGAAGTCAACACCAGCAATCAACAGCCAATTAATGCACAACTATATTCTACCCACTTCAAGACTCCGCTCCAATATAGAAGCATCAAGAAATATGGACCAATAGGCTTTCTACAATTACTTCCATTCAATACCCATTGTTCCGTGTTCTGTCTTGTGTTTGAATTTAATACCCATTTAATACCCATTGTTGAAAGTTCGTTTTCACCTCATCCACGTCACCCAAATGTAGATATAAACTCGAAGATGTGTAAAGCTCTATTCAGTTTCAGTTGTGTGTTTGTAAACTAAAGTCTTTGAAAATGTAATAAGTTTTACGAAACGCGCTCAAGTGTCGCGTCAGACTAGAAATATAAATGAATTTTGGAGAATTGATCTTTGAATTACCATCAACAGTGAAAAGAAATGTAAGAAAGATAGAGAAAATTCGTGTTAGAATTATTAATCTTACTTTTTCGGTCATATTTAATAATATATGTCTACAGGAAAGACTGCTACCAAAATATACTAATATATATATATATATATATATATATATATATATATATATATATATATATATATATATATATATATATATATATATATATATATACACACATGGTATATAGCTTGAGCGTCCACAGCTGCCAAAGTGGCGTTCTCAGGAGACACCAACAGCAAACACGAAGTCGAAGTAGTAGGAGGAGGAATAAAAAAAAAAAAAAAAAGATAGAAAAATGAGAAGAAAAAGAAATCAAGCTGCAGAGAGCCCGTCACCCCCCCCCCCCACTTCGAAGAACTGCCCCCCGGCCTTTGACATTCAAACAAACAAGTTTGTGACGCGACACAAACGTGGTCCAATTAATAATAATTTTGGCGAGGTGGAAATGAAGAGCAAATTTCATTCCCGATCTTAATTACGAGCGAGGGGCGGCGGGAAATGGACGAAGGAATTTAACACGTTGTTATTCTTCCAGACCTGAGGGAGGGGGGGAGAGAGAGGTGAGGAGGAAAAAGAGGGATGGTAGAGAAGGGAGGAGAGAAGAGGAGTAGAGGGAGAGAGCAGGGCTGGATAAAGAGGAGGGAAGAGGGGGAGAGGGGGAATTAAGAGAGAAGTTGAAAGATGGATGAAAAGAGATAATGTGGAGAAAGAGAGAGAGAGAGAGAGAGAGAGAGAGAGAGAGAGAGAGAGAGAGAGAGAGTGAGTGAGAGAACAAGAAGAATTAAACCCACAGAACACCCGATAAAGTAGACAGAGAAAAAAAGCAACGCCCCAGGAACCAGCCGTCAGCAGAGAGAGCCAGCAAGTGACGGGCAGAAAGAGACGGGCAGCAAGTGACAGGCAGCAAGTGACGGGCAGCAAGTGACGGGCAGCAAGTGACAAGCAGCAAGTGACAGGTAGCAAGTGACGGGCAGCAAGTGACAGGCAGCAAGTGACGGGCAGCAAGTGACGGGCAGCAAGTGACGGGCAGCAAGTGACGGGCAGCAAGTGACGGGCAGCAAGTGACAGGCAGCAAGTGACGGGCAGCAAGTGACGGGCAGCAAGTGACAAGCAGCAAGTGACAGGTAGCAAGTGACGGGCAGCAAGTGACAGGCAGCAAGTGACGGGCAGCAAGTGACGGGCAGCAAGTGACGGGCAGCAAGTGACAGGCAGCAAGTGACGGGCAGCAAGTGACAGCCAGTAGCAGGTGAAAGGGGCGCGGGGAAGACAAAGCAAGCACGAAGAAAGTCGCACTGAAAGCCTTACGAGAGAAAATTATATTTGTATACCTCATGTAATATATAAGTACTGTGGGAGTACCCGGCGGTCCCCGGGTCTCTCAGTCTCCCATCTGTGCATCTATCTATCCATCACCTCTATTTCTATTTGTTTATACATCTAATCATTCCTCTAACATCTACCTATCCATTTATCCATCCAGCTACCATCCATCTATACATTTATAGATCTATTCATCTATACATCTATCCATCCATTCCCCCCTCCCCCCTTTACCCACTTGGGGTGGACGGTAGAGCGATGGTCTCGCTTCTTACAGGTCGACGTTCAATCCCCGACTGTCCAAGTGATTGGGCACCATTTCTTCCCCCCCGTCCCATCCCAAACCCTTATCCTTAACATTGCTATAGACATATCCTAAGCCATAGTCGCCTTGGAGTTTAGCGAAATGAACGTTACCTTTCTTTGCGTTGATTGCAGTAGTAATTTTGTTCACTTTGCGTTTAAGGTCTTCCACAGGTTCCTCGTGATTCGTTGAAATTTGGTGTCATCACTAAGAATGTCGCTAATTTTGTTCATGTATTCTTGGGTAGGAATCAACACATATGCTGCTGTCTTGTCGGCTTTTCTTATTGTTACGTCTTTCAGATTTTTTAGTTGTTTTGCTGCTTCTTTGAGTCGTGGGGTTAAGATTGTAGATGACAGCAGCATATTCCTACCCAAGAATACATGAACAAAATTAGCGACATTCTTAGTGATGACACCAAATTTCAACGAATCACGAGGAACCTGTGGAAGACCTTAAACGCAAAGTGAACAAAACTAATATTGCAATCAACGCAAAGAAAGGTAGTGTGCATTTCACTAAACTCCAAGGCGACTATGGCTTAGGATATGCCTATGGCAATGTTAAGACACACAAACCAGGTAACCCACTACGTCCAATAATCAGCCAAATACCAACGCCAACCTATCACCTGTCAAAAAGACCTAACGAACTCCATACACTCCAAGCACTATAGTGTACAATCATCAACAGATTTCCTAGAATTAATCAAAACTACACAACCCGATGGAATCATTGCTTCCCTAGACGTCGAATCCCTATTTACCAACGTCCCAGTCGACACAACCATAGAAATGATACTGGACAGAGTATACAGAGACGAGAGCACCCCTAAATTAGACATACCCGAGCCCCACTTGAAGAGCCTTCTCGAGGCATGTACAAAGGAAGCCCCTTTCATCAGTCCGCAAGGAGACATGTATCTACAAACAGACGGAGTAGCAATGGGCTCCCCCTTAGGTGTGTTATTCGCTAATTTTTACATGGGGGACCATCAAGGAGAGTCTTCAATAGTAGACAAAACCAATGGTATACTGCCGTTATGTAGATGACATATTTGTCATAGTAAAAGACCCAGATGAACTAACCGATCTAAAAAGTCATCTAGAGAGAATCATTACTTCGGTTTTCTCATGAAAATAGTGAAAATAACAGTCTGCCATTTCTGGATGTACTTATAATAAAAACAGGGACCACTCTAAGCACCAATGTATATACTAAACCTACCAACATAGGATTATGCCTAAACGGTAGGAGTGAGTGCCCCCAAAGATACAAAGCCAGGGTTCTCAACGCTTATATTCGTCGAGCGCTTACCCACTGCTCTGAATGGAGCAACGTGAGTAGGGAGTTTGAAAGAATAACTCAGGTGTTGGTGAACAATGTACATAGCAACATAGAAGAAAACACTACTATAAGACGACACCTGGACCGATGGTACAAACCAATAACAGAAACCACAACGCCTCGAATAAAAATTACATTACAAATTAATCATGCACAGTGAACATAAAAAAGAAGAACGAATAATGAAAGACATAATCCGTAAAGGAGTAAAAAGCATAACTCCTAACCAAAACATAGACTTAATCATATAATATAAAACAAACAAGACTACCGATCTCCTTATTAAAAACAGCCAGAAACCGACGGAGAACCCTCTAGAGCAGTCAGACTTGGTATACATGTACACTTGCCCCCACGAAGGATGTAACCTTCAACCTAAGAACATAGATATGACGTCGACCAAGCTGACGAGGCGTTTGACCTGTCACCTTCAATCCGGTGCCCGCAATAATCACACGAGACAAGCCCAAGACATCATCCTAACAAGAGAAATGTTGAATAAAACACTTCTTTAATAGACAAAACCCAAGATGTAAGAAGATTACAAATTCTTGAAGTAATCCACATAAAATTAGAACAACCCAACATAAATACTCAAATTACGGAACTATTCACTCTACCCACCATGAGAGTAAGAACAAGACCGGAACATGGAGATGCCAACATAG
>NC_091170.1:39519363-39534363 GCF_040958095.1 Procambarus clarkii | reverse complement strand
CTAAATGACGGTGGTTAACTTACCTGGCCATGATTTCGGGGCTCAACGTCCCCTCGACCAGCCCTTCTAATTCAAAAACTCCTCCTAAACTAATATATAGCTCCCAGTACTAGTAAACAGCTCCCAGTACCAGTAAACAGCTCCCAGTACCAGTAAACAGCTCCCAGTACTAATAAACAGCTCCCAGTACCAGTAAACAGCTCCCAGTACTAATAAACAGCTCCCAGTACCAGTAAACAGTTACCAGTACTAGTAAACAGCTCCCAGTACTAGTAAACAGCTCCCAGTACCAGTAAACAGCTCCCAGTACTAGTAAACAGTTACCAGTACTAGTAAACAGCTCCCAGTACTAATAAACAGCTCCCAGTACTAGTAAACAGCTCCCAGTACCAGTAAACAGCTCCCAGTACCAGTAAACAGCTCCCAGTACTAGTTAACACCTCCCAGTACCAGTAAACAGCTCCCAGTACCAGTAAACAGCTCCCAGTACCAGTAAACAGCTCCCAGTACCAGTAAACAGCTCCCAGTACCAGTAAACAGCTCCCAGTACCAGTAAACAGCTCCCAGTACCAGTAAACAGCTCCCAGTACCAGTAAACAGCTCCCAGTACTAGTAAACAGCTCCCAGTACCAGTAAACAGCTCCCAGTACCAGTAAACAGCTCCCAGTACCAGTAAACAGCTCCCAGTACTAGTTAACACCTCCCAGTACCAGTAAACAGCTCCCAGTACCAGTAAACAGCTCCCAGTACTAGTAAACAGCTCCCAGTACCAGTAAACAGCTCCCAGTACTAGTAAACAGCTCCCAGTACCAGTAAACAGCTCCCAGTACCAGTAAACAGCTCCCAGTACTAGTAAACAGCTCCCAGTACCAGTAAACAGCTCCCAGTACCAGTAAACAGCTCCCAGTACCAGTAAACAGCTCCCAGTACCAGTAAACAGCTCCCAGTACCAGTAAACAGCTCCCAGTACCAGTAAACAGCTCCCAGTACCAGTAAACAGCTCCCAGTACCAGTAAACAGCTCCCAGTACCAGTAAACAGCTCCCAGTACTAGTAAACAGCTCCCAGTACCAGTAAACAGCTCCCAGTACCAGTAAACAGCTCCCAGTACCAGTAAACAGCTCCCAGTACCAGTAAACAGCTCCCAGTACCAGTAAACAGCTCCCAGTACCAGTAAACAGCTCCCAGTACCAGTAAAGAAGGTAACCCTAGATAAGATACTGACAAATATTGAAACAACAACAGAAGAAATAATGAGAAAACTTTCATCATTACTTAAAAATAAAGCTATAGACCCAGATAATATTTTACTATGGCAGCCAAAATAGGTTGCACAGGCCCTCACTATTCCTCACGCTCTCATCTTTAATGAGACCCTTGAGGAGGGAGTTTTACCCAGCTGTTAGAAGATGGTGAATATCACACACACAGATCACACTAACGTGATGCATCAAATGAACAAATCCACAAGGGCCGTGACGAGGATTCGAACCTGCGTCCGGGAGCATCCCAGACACTGCCTTAATCCACTGAGCTACGACAGGGTTAAATGGATTTGTTCATGGTGAATATCATGTCAACAAATGTGAAAGGAGATAAGAGGTAATAAACTACAGACCAGTATAACTGACAAGCATCACCTGTAAGATACTCGGAAGGATAATAAGGATAAAACTGGTTTAAATCCATTGAGATGATCAGGTATGTAAACAAAAACCAGCATGGATTCAGGCAAGGGTAATCATGCCTAAGGAATCGACTTGAGAATGGTCCAGGACGGACCGAAACGTCGTCGTCCCTTCAACTTCTAGTGTGTGGTCTGGTCAACATGCCTAAGGAACCCCTACTGGAGTTCTATGGCAAACTAACAACAATTACACACAGAAATTACAATAACGTGATATATCGAATGAATAAATCCACGAGGGTCGTGACGAGGATTTGAACCTACGTCCGGGATGATCCTACCCGCGCCTTAATCAACTGGATTTGGTCAACTTAGTCAACAGCTTTCATGGAGTGTTCACAACCGAGCCTAAGTAGCTCCCATTGTTAGAAGAGATTACCCTAGATGAAAGACTATCAGATATAGAAGTGACAGCAGAGGAGGTCATGGGACAGTTAACAACACTGGACGCAACTAAAGCGGTTGGACCCGACAAAGTATCACCGTGGATACTAAAAGAAGCAGCGCAGGCTCTCAGCGTGCCTCTGGCAATGATCTTTAATGAGTCACTTATGTCGGGAGAATTGCCCAGTTGCTGGAAGAAGGCAAATGTCGTACCGATTTTCAAGAAAGGTGATAGGGAGGAGGCACTTAACTATAGACCTGTATCACTGACAAGCATCCCCTGTAAAATACTGGAAAGAATAATTAGGCTACGACTGGTTGCACACCTGTAGAACGTTAGGTTTGTAAACAAACATCAACAAGGGTTCTGGAAAGGGAAATCGTGCCTAACTAACCTTTTGGAATTCTATGATAAAATAACGAGGATAAGACAGGACAGAGATGGTTGGGCAGACTGCATATTTCTGGACTGCCAAAAAGCCTTTGATACAGTACCGCACATGAGACTGCTGTTCAAACTCGAGAGGCAGGCAGGAGTAAGCTGAAATGCCCTTGCATGGGTAAGGAACTTCCTAACAGGTAGGAGTCAAAGAGTTACTGTAAGGGGCGAGAAGTCGGACTGGCGAACAGTAACGAGTGGAGTACCTCAAGGATCGGTGCTGGGACCAATTCTATTTCTAATATATGTTAACGACATGTTTACAGGAATAGAGTCCAACATGTCGATGTTCGCGTATGACACAAAGTTGATGAGAAGAGTTGTGACAGATGAAGATTGTAGGATCCTCCAAGAGGACCTGAACAGGTCGCAGAGATGGTCAGAGAAATGGCTACTGGAGTTCAATACGAGCAAATGTAAAGTAATGGAAATGGGACTAGATGATAGGAGACCAAAGGGACAGTACACAATGAAGTTGAACTGCCTACCTGTGACGACGCGAGAAAGAGACCTGGTCGTGGACGTAACACCTAATCTATCTCCTGAAGCACATATGAATAGGATAACGACAGCAGCGTACTCTACACTGGCAAAAGTTAGAACATCGTTCAGAAACCTAAGTAAGGAGGCATTTAGGGCGCTTTACACTGCCTAAGTGAGGCCAGTCTTAGAGTATGCCGCCTCATCATGGAGTCCCCATCTGAAGAAGCATATAAGGAAACTGGAAAAGGTTCAGAGGTCTGCAACGAGACTCGTCCCAGAGTTATGAGGGATGGGGTATGAGAAGGAACTGTGCCTTACGACACTAGAAAAAAGAAGGGAGAGGGGGGACATGATAGGAACGTATAAAATACTCAGGGGAATTGACAGAGTGGACAGAGACGAAATGTTCACACGGAATACGAAGCTTCCACCCATGTCCCCTCGTTATAACAGAACGAGGGGACATGGGTGGAAGCTGGAAACTCAGATGAGTCACTGAGAAGTTAGGAAGTTTTCTTTTAGCGTGAGAGTAGTGGAAAAATGGAATGCGCTTAAGGAACAGGTTGTGGAAGCAAATACTATTCATTATTTTAAAATTAGGTATGATAGGGAAATGGGACAGGAGTCATTGCTGTAAACAACCGATGCTCGAAAGGCGGAATCCAAGAGTCAATGCTCGATCCTGCAGACATAAATAGGCGAGTACAAATAGGTGAGTACACACACACACACACACACGCACACACACACACACACACACACACACACACACACACACACACACACACACACACACACACACACACACACCCGGGGCAGACCTAACCCAGCTAAACGAATTATCACACAGTTAAGCAAGTCCAGTCGTCTACAGAGGACCATTTAGTGAGTTGACAAAACCTGGCCTTGAGTCACATTACTAGTTGGGCGGGAACTTTGCCAGGGTGGGGTGGTGGCGATGGGGGGGGATGGTAGTGAGGGAAGGGGTGGTAATGGGGAGATGATTTTAATCGGGTATGTGAAGGAATGGGGTGGCGATTTATCTTCCCCTTAACCCTCCCTTACCCCTCCCCTAACACCATCCTCTCTCCCTCACCCCCCTCCCCACCGTTCCATCACCCACCCCCTCTCGAAGCCTCGGCTATGATACCTCTCCTCTCTAACGTTTCAAAATCATATTGCCATTTTTCACAGTGAGTATAACAAGAGCCAAACACGATTACTTCATGCCAACAACCGCGTTAAGAAGGGCCGCCTCGACAACTTCCTCGCACTCCCCATCTCCCCGAATCTCTTGATCAAATTTGACACGGTCTCCAATCAAGACGTTTTCAAATCGCATTCGATAATAATTCTATTGACCTTCTCTATTTCTACGGTTATTGCATTGGTGTTGGTGCTGAGCGCGGCGCCGCCAGAGGTAACGCGAGGCGCCGCACTCAGTGTTGGTACAAAACTCGTTGATACGCGCGATATAAATTGCATTTCAGAGAGGCAGAGACGGCGCCGATGTACGAGAGGGGGAGCCGAGAGCAGGAGGAGAAGGGAGGTGTCTGGGGGTCTTGTTTGGGTGGGGGAAAGGGGGGGGGGGGCGTAGATACGATTGGGGAGGGAGGAGGGATGTGGTGGGGTAAGCGCAGCAGTGTATCTTCCTATATTGAGTTAGGGCGGTATGTTTGGTGATGCAAGAGCTGTCTTATGGATACCTGGAAGCGGTATGTTATACCCGCGCCTCGGTACTCACCGCCCATAACCGCTCGCTAATACCCACACATTGGTTAAGGCTTCCTGGAGCCGCTTCCCGCCCACCGGCACCCGCCAGATGATCCGTGCTCTCAACGCGAACGCCGCAAAACTGACGCTTCTTCGGACTAATGAGCATCTTCCTCCACGGGTTTGGTGGATTGCCAAATTTGGTACTCTTCAAATTAGGTAACACCCACTCTAAATATGACACGTGTCACATGGTGTGAACATCTGGCCGCTTTACACACCGGCCGGACGGCAATTATTTGTGAAACTTATTGATCGCACTTTACTCGTTAAAATGAAATACTTTTTAAAATTTAATTCTTTTTAAAATTAAACATTTATTAAAATTCTCACCATAATCAAACCTCGTTTAATATATATTAAAAACTGAAAACTCCACACCCCAGAAGTGACTCGAACCCATACTGCCAGGAGCACTATGCAACTGGTGTACAGGAGACCTTAACCACTCGACCATCACGACCGTACCAAAAATTATGGTAGCTGATGCTATTTTCCCATCAACCCGACGGCACTTTGATGGTAATCTTGGGCATAGTTATTTTATCAAATCAAATCAATCAAATGAGGTGATTTGATAAAATAACTATGCCCAAGATTACCATCAAAGTGCCGTCGGGATGATGGGCAAATAGCCTCAGCTACCATCATCTTTTGTACGGTCACAGATGGTCGAGTGGTTAAGGTCTCCTGTACACCAGTTGCATAGTGCTCCTGGCAGTATGGGTTCGAGTCACTTCTGGGGTGTGGAGTTTTCAGTTGCATATATGCCTGGGGACCATTCAGGCTTGTTCGCATATATATGCTTGTATATATATATATATATATATATATATATATATATATATATATATATATATATATATATATATATATCGTACCTACTAGCCTGAACGCACTTCTCGGCCTACTATGCAAGGCCCAATTTGCCTAATAGGCCGAGTGATTTTCTTTATTTTCAATAAATTCTTTCCAATTAGTTTATTTGAATTATTATTATTATATAATATTAGGAACATAATTTATTTACTTAGTTGTGTTAGTTTAGGTTAGGTTTAGATAGGTTAGGTTAGGTTAGGTTAGGTTAGGTTTAGATAGGTTAGGTAGGGTAGGTTAGGTTCGGTCATATATCTACGTTAGTTTTAACTCAAATTTAAACAAACTAACTCATGTATAATGAAATGGACAGATTTATCATTTCATAAGAAAAAAAATTAGAAAAATATATAAATTCAGGAAAACTTGGCCTATTAGGCAAATCGGGCCTTGCATAGTAGGCCGAGTACGGCGTTCTGATTACTAGGGACAACATATATATATATATATATATATATATATATATATATATATATATATATATATATATATATATATATTCTGGTTTAGGGCTTCTATCCCTCTAACTATTTTCTTAGCATCAGGGCTTAATTGAAATAGGAGTTCTCCAAAACTCATTTTCGTACTTTTGAGGTGAAGAACAGAAGTGATTTACTATAGAGTGTATTACACTTATTTATATAATTTGCACAACGTTTCGAACCTCCATGGTTCATTCTCAAGTGAACAGATCTTACAATACTTTAGTATTGTAAGATCTGTTTAGTATTGTAAATAAGTGTAATACACTCTATAGTAAATCACTTCTTTTCTTCACCTCAAAAGTACGAAAATGAGTTTTGGAGAACTCCTATTTCAATTAAGCCCTGATGCTAAGAAAATAGTTAGAGGGATAGAAGCCCTAACCCAGAAAATAATAAACACAGAATATGCGGTCATATTCAATGAAACATGTTTGAAAGAAAACCTGCTGCCAGTATACACCAATATATATATATATATATATATATATATATATATATATATATATATATATATATATATATATATATATATATATATAAACCAATGGGTATAAAAACATAAGAATGGAAGTAACTGCAGAAGGCCTATTGGCCCATAGCATCAACACTTCCTCTTGATGCTTCTATACTGGTTCGAAGTCTTGAAGTGGGTAGAATATAGTTGTGCATTATGCACAACTATATTCTACCCACTTTCACTTAATGTTTTTTATGACGTTTTGAAACCTAAGGAGAACTTCCTGCCCTCCTAACCTTCCAGAGGACCCTTAACTTGCTGTTTTTGGAAGAACAAAAAATCCAAAATTTATTTTCAAATATTTTTCATTTTCTAATTACGTCCATTTTCGGCCACACGGGGAAACGACCACATTCAGACGTAATTTGCAAGAGGACAGGTTGTTCTGGTGCTATGCTCGGTGCCAAGTCAATCTCTGGTCTGGGTTCTAGAGGTTGTCTTCCTTCCTGTTTCAATCATCCTCATCTTACGTTTTCTGGGGCGGAATATGTTCTCTAGTGGATAGTTTTCACTCCTCGTCTGGCTTTGTTTAGCGTTTGAGTTGGTGAGTTCTTCTCTATTGTTATTTGTGTTTGCGAGGAGTGAGACGCATGTGTTCCAGCTCCGCGTACTCACCCTAAGTGAGTTCAGAGGGTCGGGCAATAGCTGCTTCGGATCGCCTTTACATATAGTTTGGTCAACAATTATAATAACTTTCACAACTCATGTTCCTCGTCGCACTTTATAATGTAACTGTTTATTATGTTTGCCTCAACGTCCTCTTCTTGTAGCCCGTCTCATGTGTCTACAACTCTTGCACTGAAGAAGTTGCTATTGACATCTCTCCTGAGACGTCAGTAGGAACCTTTGAGTCCTTAGCTTGTGAGCCCTCAGCTTCTACCCGCGTCCTCTGGTCCTACTGAACATTGCCTCTTTGACCAACCAGTCAATTGTCCCTAAAATCTTCTCCGGTGTATTATCTTTCCCATTTAGACTTTCCTTCAACGCGGAAAGTCTTTAAATTTTGCTCAGCCTTTTCACAGACTCCACAGAGAAACGCTTATTCAAAGATACCCATTTCCAGTGATTTTTCTGGAGGATGAGGATGTAAACCAGGATAATATACGAGGGTGTGTTACACACAATGATGTGATATATCTCAATGTGCGAAGAGCCTTGACGTTACCTTGAGATTACCTTGAGGTTACCTGGAGGTTACCTAGAGGTTACCTGGAGGTGTTTTCGGGGGCTTAGTGACCCCGCGGAGGGGGCATGAGCTAATACAGTATTTACACACACAAAACAAAACAGAATCCTGGGTTGTGTTATTTTCTGCTTGTTTGCGTCTCCAAAGTATAGAATGTGGCTATTATTCACTTCAAATTTTGCTTTAACCTTTGGAGGCATAAGCAGTTACAAAATAACACTTACTACTCTGAGACAAAACCAATGTTTCACAGTGTAGCTTTACAAGATAATCACGATTAAACGTACAATTAACAAGGCAGGTAAGAAAGAGAGGATAAAATTAAGGAACAAATAAAGGAAAGGACACGTTAGGAGAAAACTGGAGACCCAGATGACTCGGTAAGGCTGAAAGGACACGCTTCTTGAGCGTGAGAGTTGTTAGTGAGAAATATATGAGCTTGGCAGTGAGATAGTGGAGGTAGGCTTCAATCAGGTGTAGATACGATAAGAGAAACGAGAGGAAGGAGTCCTTGCTTCATAGAATCTGCACAAGGGAGAGAGAGAGAGAGAGAGAGAGAGAGAAAGAGAGAGAGAGAGAGAGAGAGAGAGAGAGAGAGAGAGAGAGAGAGAGAGAGAGAGAGAGAGAGAGCCAGACTTAGTTTGCAGCTTCATTAGAAGCTTCAGTACCACTCCAGTGAACCCTAGTCTCAGGTACAAAAATAAAACAGAGAAAAAAGAAAAAAATAGAGATAAAGAAAAAGGATGAGATAACGACACAGAAACAGAACGAGAGAGAGAAAAAAATAAAAGACAGAAGTGTAAAAACCAACACCATTCAAAACACAACCACACAGCCCTGCTCCCCTTCTCCCCCTTCTCCCCATCTCCCCTCACCCCCTGCTCTCCCCCCTCTCTCCCCCCCCCCCCAAGGCACGCATCACCAGGCCTCTCTCAGCCACCTCAATTATTCCCAACTAACAGCTACGCCGCACCGCATAATTAGTCTCTTTTACGTAAGCTCCGGATAAAACACACACACTATACGCGTGTTTGTTGTCCCAGCCATGCAAAGGCCACTCAGTCAGCTAATTATCCCAATGACAAAACAGCTCATTTAACTCGATTAACTTCCTCTTATATTCAATATATATATATATATATATATATATATATATATATATATATATATATATATATATATATATATATATATATATATATATATATATATATATGTCGTACCTAGTAGCCAGAACGCACTTGTCAGCCTACTATGCAAGGCCCGATTTGCCAAATAAGCCAAGTTTTCATGAATTAATTGTTTTTCGACTACCTAACCTACCTAACCTAACCTAACCTAACTTTTTCGGCTACCTAACCTAACCTAACATATTAAGATAGGTTAGGTTAGGTTAGGTAGGGTTGGTTAGGTTCGGTCATATATCTACGTTAATTTTAACTCCAATAAAAAAAATTGATCTCATACATAATGAAATGGGTAGCTTTATCATTTCATAAGAAAAAAAATAGAGAAAATATATTAATTCGTGAAAACTTGGCTTATTAGGCAAATCGGGCCTTGCATAGTAGGCTGAGAAGTGAGTTCTGGCTACTAGGTACGACATATATATATATATATATATATATATATATATATATATATATATATATATATATATATATATATATATATTATATATATATTATATATATATAAGCATTTTACCCCGGTGAAAGGAGTGAATATGTCCAAGCTTTGTGTGAAATTATTAAACGACAGCTATTTTAAAATAGATAAATTCATCTCGCCTCGATTACCACATATTAAATCTTTCTCTTTTTGACACGGGACATGATTTTTATATTGCGAATAAAATACAGACAGCTTGAGGTCTGTGATCTATTACCTCAACAAACAATACTTTTCCTACACGAGGACAGGAGATAGACGGTGGAGGGTTGGGTATGAGGTTAACGGGTGTGTGGGTGTGTGACGGGTGAGTGACGGGTGAGTGACGGGTGAGTGACGGGTTGAGTGATGATGGATGATGGAGTGCACTTCTTCAGTGCACTCCACTTGTTGGTCACCCGTACAAGGTATGAGGTATTTCTTCACATTTCTTTGAGCGATTTGGGTTTCCTTATTCCACCTCTGTCCGCTTGTCCGACGACATTGTTTATCTTGTCAATTCCCCTGAGTATCTCGCATGTTGTGATCATATCACTCTCAGTTAGGGCACCAATCTTGTCGTCGCAAACCTTTGCATGTGTCGGTGGGTGATGGTGGATCAAGGGTAGTATATATACTTAGTAAACTTAGGATTGCAGTAAGTTTATATATATATTAATCAGTAATTTCTTGACCTCTTTCGATCACTTTCCTCCCTCATTCCACCTTAAATTAATTCATCTATAATGCCCACATTCACTTCGTTCTAATTTACTGATACAGTGATACAATGCTGCCTGGTCTGCACTAACACTATACCACACCTTCTGCTAAACTCACCAAACACACTTCAGACCATTTTCTCCACAGCATATAATCTTTTGAGCATCGTTGGGAGAAGCTGAAGCTACATCAATACCTTCAACTTTCTCAGATGTGAGCATGTTGACAGATGTCTCTTCTATAAATATATCAGTTTACATAATCTTGCGCTCTTCTCACACCATCAAATACAATGTCATTCACATATGCTTCTCTTCCTTCACTGCTACCCATTAGACTTTCAAAGTATTCTATGAAAATCATATGCTAAATAATTTTGCTTCTTAATTTGAAGTCCGAATCTCAAAGAGAAAACATTTATACACAGATCTAAGTTTACTGAACAAATGCACAGTAATGACTAATCCTGATTACATTAATACAAAATAAATACGTTCTAATGAACGATTGAACAAGTGTGCGCTTGTGTACATAAACAAGCGCAAACAGACTGCTTAGGATATATTATTGAACATTTACACTTGCTGACTATCGAGAAATACACTGAAATACTCAGCAATAGGCTAATCAGCCATACATGACGGGCACGGAACTCACCAACACACGCTGACTCCTTCCCACTGTGTTGTTGTTATAGATTCAGCTACTCGGAACAAGTTCCAAGTAGCACGGGCTATGGTGAGCCCGTAACTTATCTGGCACAGGAGCGGGGCAAGTAGCACGGGCTATGGTGAGCCCGTAACTTATCTGGCACAGGAGCGGGGCAAGTAGCACGGGCTATGGTGAGCCCGTAGTGGACTTACCTGGCACAGGCACAGGACCTACCCACTAAATATGCGTGTATACATAATGGTAATACTGATAAACACTCACCTCACCTCCGTTTTGTCTGGTATCAAATATCAACAAAATAAATAATGCCCTCCAGTCATTTATTGGCCCAATAGACACAAATAGAATAATAGAGCAACATTGGCTGGCTGTAATATTAAGTCTTGTACTCTCTAAATCAACACAAGCCTAACCACCGTAAAATGTGAATCCACTACCACTCCAAAATCTATTTATCCTCTATATTTACGCGCCTAAAACTAATGATCGCCTGTCTATTGCCACTTTTAAAACACCTGAGGTTCGTTAGTGGTTTATACTAGACGAAGCTCCAGTATACATTGAGAGAAAACCTCATTCCAGTCCATTTTCTAGTACGCTAGTTCTTGGCCTTGAAGTATATACGTAAAATATATATATATATAGCACGTCGTATATACGTATATACGACGTGCTATTAGGAGGACGGAGTTGCTCATTCCACCGTAACGAGCGTGTGTATAAAATTAGCAACCCGTCCTCCTAAAAAAAAATTTAATTCGTCCGTTTCATTTTGTCGTACACTTTACCAAAAGCCAAAAACTGTCGAACAAGAAAATAGTAGCGGCTTGCGAAATTGACATACTGTCCCGTTTTCTGTTCGCGGGTACTCCGGTAGGTTAAGATAAGGCACTTTAGTACGTCAGTTTCTTGATGTTGGGAACGCTGGCGAGAACGGGCTGAATAATGACAAGACCACACACTAGAATGTGAAGGGACGACGACGTTTCGGTCCGTCCTGGACCATTCTCAAGTCGATTGTCACAATCGACTTGAGAATGGTCCAGGACGGACCGAAACGTCGCCGTCCCTTCACATTCTAGTGTGTGGTCTGGTCATCATACCTTAGCCACGTTATTGTGACTCATCGTCTGCAACGGGCTGAATGTCCCCGAGACGAGAGCTGGCAGACCCGCGGCTGACTCCACGATGTGACCTCCTGGATTCAGTTCCTGTGAGGCCCAGTTCCTGTGTGGCCCAGCTCCTGTGAGGCCCAGCTCCTGTGTACTCACCTAATTGCACTCACCTAATTGTGCTTGCGGGGGTTGCGCTCTGGCTCTTTGGTCCCGCCTCTCAACCGTCAATCAACAGGTGTACAGGTTCCTGAGCCTATTGGGCTCTATCATATCTACACTTGAAACTGTGTATGGAGTCACCCTCCACCATATCACTTCCTAATGCATTCCTTTTGTCAACCACTCTGACACTAAAAAAGTTCTTTCTAATATCTCTGTGATATGCATATACTGCATATGCACATACTGCATATGCATATACTGCATGTGTGGCCCAGCTCCAGTGTGGCTAAGTAAGATCTTTACGATGACGAAGTCACTCTTCTCCGGCGGCGGGAAGGTCCAGGGTGTCACGGCCACCGGTGATGGTGACGTGTGTCACATGATGTGTAGACTCGTGGAGGAAGACACAGGGGCAAAACTGGATTGATGAATCAGACGTAAGTGCATCTCAGTTAGTGTCGTCTCGTATGATGACTCTATAATGCACTGAACTCCAAGTTATATTACGAGGCGTCTAACACGCTCATGTCTCAGAGATTCTCCACCAATCACAGACACGTAATCGCCATATGTCTGTGATGTAAACAAGTAAACAATCTAAAGGGCACCAAGCCTCTTGAATTCTTTTTTTTTATTTATATACAACAAACAATAAATTTTCTTAGAAATACTTCATCGTTTGTCACTTGAAACCCTATCTTAACCCTACGAAATTTGTCCGCAGAAGAGGGGCATGATTTCTCTTCATAGGAGCAAAAGAGTTTCATCAAAACAGAAAAATCAACTCCATTTCTCTCCATAAATCTTTATATCTACAACCATTGTCATTTATTTTTCAGACACCAGATATGTCATTGTGAGCGTACCTTTCTGAGATGTTTATTTCAGAGCGCCCGTTAGTCTATAATAATTTCATGATTAATTGGAATGAATATCAATCTAGTTTTCTAAGTCTCCCCACCCCCCAAAAAAAAAATTATATATATATATATATATATATATATATATATATATATATATATATATATATATATATATATATATATATTTCTCACTTCTCTCATCGTACATGCAATAACAATCGTTACCTTTACTCTTTCAAACAAGAATGACACCCCACAAACCACGTTCAACTGAAATAAGAGAAGTTATTCACCTCTGCATGTCGCTCTCAATTCACTTTCCATTATCTGTCTCTCAAAAACCTAACGCACCAAACTATCCTTCCTTTAAAACTTTCGCCGCTTCTAACCTCTCTTGTTTCCTGATTTATTTACCTTACATTCCCCTCAGCCCTGTGAACTTACATTTACTTCCAGTAACCTGCGAAGGCGCGGGCCCCTTACAGACCCGTGGCTCGTTTTCTATTTAAGGGAGAACAAAACTGAGGAATCTAGATCTCTACCTCGTAGCTATATTATTCACCATAACCATGACAAAGCTACAACCCAAAAATGGTACAACCACAGCCCAACTAGGGGGCTCAACAGCAGCCCACCACAACCACAACCACAACCACAGCACCAGACCACCACATCATTCATCAGGGAGGCAGTATTCATGCCTCCACCCTGTACACTGTCAATACCAAGAGTCAACACTGAGCGAGGCACCTTCGTCTCCCCTCAATCATGCACGTTGGGCCAGCCAGCCGTTTTCTATATTCGCGGTCTAACTCCAAGTTTATTGATAACACGACCGATACCTGCCATGTATATACTTGGGATAATGAATGACACCTCTGTCCTGTCCGACGCGGCAAGGGAAGGCGAAGGAGGGGTCTAAGGGAAAGGGATTATGAGTAAGGGAAGGGGGGCTATGAATAAGGGAAAGAGGTTATGACTAAAGGGTAGAGAGCTATGAGTAATAGTAGGAGCTATGAGTAAGGGAAGGGGGGGTTGTAAGGGAAGGGAATTATGAGTAAGGGAAAGTGGTGATGGGTAAAGAAAATGTGGTTTTGGAGGGAAAAAGTTTAGGACATTTAATGCTCTCAAGGGAGGTGGGTATAGGAAGGTTTAGGTAACGAATATTTGTTGAATTAACATGGAGTTAGTATCTGTGGGGTGGGGGGGGGGGTCTTTAAATTTAGTTAATTTCTTATGCACCCCATACCCATCCCGTGAGCGGTAGTGAAAAAAAGGTTACAAAGGCACATAATGGGCTCAGGAACCGAACCTCAAAATTCATTTAGCTAACAGTTAAACAAATAACACTCTTGCAAAAGCTAGTTGTACACTGTAATATACATCAGTATCAATAGTCTTTTATGGCACAAGTGGTTCTGGTCCACAACAGTCTCTTAGCCGAGCACTACACACCTGTAGTGAGCCACTTACACACTTATAAATCATGAACCCCCCCCTAGACCCATACAGAAAGGGGTAAGAATGAAGAGTTACTCCCAGAGGTACTACAGCAGGTGGTACACATACACCCAGAGGTACTACAGCAGGTGGTGCACATACACCCAGAGGTACTACAGCAGGTGGTGCACATACACCCAGAGGTACTACAGCAGGTGGTGCACATACACCCAGAGGTACTACTGCAGGTGGTGCACATACACCCAGAGGTACTACAGCAGGTGGTGCATATACACCCAGAGGTACTACAGCAGGTGGTACACATACTCCCAGAGGTACTACTGCAGGTGGTGCACATACACCCAGAGGTACTACAGCAGGTGGTGCACATACTCCCAGAGGTACTACAACAGGTGGTGCACATACTCCCAGAGGTACTACAGCAGGTGGTGCACATACTCCCAGAGGTACTACAACAGGTGGTGCATATACACCCAGAGGTACTACAACAGGTGGTGCACATACTCCCAGAGGTACTACAGCAGG
>NC_091170.1:39446863-39516863 GCF_040958095.1 Procambarus clarkii | reverse complement strand
GGTGAGTGATTATAACTTACAGGTGAGTGATTATAACTTACAGGGAAGTGATTATAACTTACAGGTGAGTGATTATAACTTACAGGGAAGTGATTATAACTTACAAGTGAGTGATTATAACTTACAGGTGAGTGATTATAACTTACAGGTGAGTGATTATAACTTACAGGTGAGTGATTATAACTTACAGGTGAGTGATTATAACTTACAGGGAAGTGATTATAACTTACAGGTGAGTGATTATAACTTACAGGTGAGTGATTATAACTTACAGGTGAGTGATTATAACTTACAGGGAAGTGATTATAACTTACAGGGAAGTGATTATAACTTACAGGTGAGTGATTATAACTTACAGGGAAGTCATTATAACTTACAGGTGAGTAATTATAACTTACAGCTGAGTGATTATAACTTACAGGTGAGTCATTATAACTTACAGGTAAGTTATAAGCGTGAATACCCTATACAGGTGAGCGAATACATTATACAGGGGAGTGAATGCATTATACAGGTGAGTGAATGCATTATACAGGTGAGTGAATGCATAATACAGGTGAGTGAATACATTATACAGGTGAGTGAATACATTATACAGGTGAGTGAATACATTATACAGGTGAGTGAATACATCCTACAGATGAGTGAATACATTATACAGGTGAGTGAATACATAACACAAGTGAGTGCTTACATAATACACGTGAGTGAATACATAATACAGGGGAGTGGGTACATAATACACAAATGAATGAGTGCATAATACATATGAGTGAATATATATTCATATGAGTGAATACATAATCATGTGAATGAATGTATAATACAGGGAAGTGAATACATTTCACAGATGATGGGTTACATGATACAAAATGGGATATTTTTGTAATATCGAGATATTAAACAAAAATAAATAAAAAAACAGAGGATTACAACACACAGATGCTTAGATTTAACATCCAGACGTGGGATTACAGCAAACATAAAAGGATTTCAACATCCAGAAGCGTGATTACAGCAAACATAAAAGGATTTTAACATCCCCAGAAACGGGATTACAGCAAACATAAGAAGATTTCAACATCCAGAAGCGTGATTACAGCAAACATAAAAGGATTTTAACATCCCCAGAAACGGGATTACAGCAAACATAAGAAGATTTCAACATCCAGAAGCGTGATTACAGCAAACATAAAAGGATTTTAACATCCCCAGAAACGGGATTACAGCAAACATAAGAAGATTTCAACATCCAGAAACGGGATTACAGCAAACATAAGAGGATTTTAACAGAACAAACAAGACGATTTACAACATCCGGACGCGAGATCACAACATACACCATACACAAAGAGGATTTACAACACACACACACACATCCTTGCAGTTAAATTATATATACAAGCGAAAGATTTGAACACAATGGCAAGTGACTTACAAAATAAATCCACCATATTCCACTGTTTCCAGAATCATTTTATCCCTATCATGGCAGTGACCGGGATTTAGTAGGATTACCCCCGGACGTGTGATCAAGCGTTACAAGAGCAGGGATAAAACCTCTGATGCCAGACACGTATAATTCTTGTTTTTCTTTTCTCCATCTATAGATCAAACACGTGGTGATCATGTCACGTTAGTTTTAGTTGTATGTTGTCGAAATACCCTGTCACCTACCCCCCACCCCCGGCAGGATAATTAGCGCTAGTCTGTTTGTTGTTTGTTAGTTTGTGTGTTGTTTGTTAGTTTGGGTGCTCGTGTGTGTGTGTGTGTGTGTGTGTGTGTGTGTGTGTGTGTGTGTGTGTGTGTGTGTGTGTGTGTGTGTGTGTGTGTGTGTGTGTGTGTGCTTGTCTGTAACTGTTTTTGCATTTGTCTGGTGTTTGCACTTGTCACTATATATATCTACCTTGTTATTATATTTTTCCTTCGTGAATGTGTCTTCGCATGTAGCTGTCTGTCTGTCTTTGTATGCAGACACGCAACCTGTCAAACCGTCCGTCAACATGTCTGTCTGTCTGTCTATCTGTCTATCTATCAGTAACTGTGTCTCCATCTGTCTGTCTGTACCTATGTCTATTTGTGTATTTCTTAGTTTTTCTCACTATGAATCTCTCTCTTTATGTGTGTCCGCCTGTCTGTCAACAAGTCTATCTACAAGTCTGCGTGGCTCATAAGGTTAGGGAAGTAGCCATGCAGAACGCTGCGGGTTCGACACTCGGCGAAATGAAGCGAACGACATCTAGTCTAGAGTTGAGGTTCATGTGATTGATAGATCTTGATGTTACTGGTGTTGGGCTGAGTTGATGACTGCTTAGTTGACAGCGAGTCAGAATAATGACGGATTGAGACAATAGATTGTGGTTAAGGTTGGTTGTATGGCTCGTAGATTGTAAATATGGGTGGCTGTATGGCTCGTAGATTGTAAATATGGGTGGGTGTATGGCTCGTAGATTGTAAATAAGGGTGGTTGTATGGCTCGTAGACTGTAAATAAGGGTGGGTGTATGGCTCGTAGACTGTAAATAAGGCTGGGTGTATGGCTCGTAGATTGTAAATAAGGGTGGTTGTATGGCTCGTAGACTGCAAATAAGGGTGGGTGTATGGCTCGTAGATTATAAATAAGGGTGGTTGTATGGCTCGTAGACTGTAAATAAGGGTGGGTGTATGGCTCGTAGATTGTAAATAAGGGTGGTTGTATGGCTCGTAGATTGTAAATAAGGGTGGTTGTATGGCTCGTAGATTGTAAATAAGGGTGGTTGTATGGCTCATAGATTGTAAATAAGGGTGGTTGTATGGCTCGTAGATTGTAAATAAGGGTGGTTGTATGGCTCGTAGATTGTAAATAAGGGTGGTTGTATGGCTCGTAGATTGTAAATAAGGGTGGTTGTATGGCTCGTAGACTGTAAATAAGGGTGGTTGTATGGCTCATAGATTGTAAATAAGGGTGGTTGTATGGCTCGTAGATTGTAAATAAGGGTGGGTGTATGGCTCGTAGACTGTAAATAAAGTTGGGTGTATGGCCGTGCTTGGTTGACCCGTCAACTGCTTGGATAAATATATGATCGTTATGAAAAGAACTTTAGGTTGAAGTTGATTCAAAGACGGAACTTAAGTATTATCAAATACATAATTATAAAGAGGTGAGAGTATGTCACATGATAAAAGACAGAAGGTAATGCCAAAACGAAGCTGACAGCCGTTGACAGTGGACAGTAGTGACTAACAGGGACTGACAGTGATTAGAATTAACTAACAGGGACTGACAGTAGTTAGCAGAGATGAACATGGACTGACAATGACAGACATAGGTATTTACGTATGTAGGTTAGCTTAGTATTTTAAAAGCACCGAATCATCTTCTGTGGTTGATTGTTCAATAAACCCCTGAACTATATGGTTTAACACATCTCTAACCCTGTCCATGGAGGACAGAAGAAAATGTATATATATGCTGGTTAGCATTGTATATGTGTGGCCACGTCTGTGGTAGAAAATAATAATAATAAAAAAAACTTCTTTATTTTCCAAGTTTCCGAAGTAGACTAAACCTCACCAACATGGGGATC
Organism: Procambarus clarkii; assembly: GCF_040958095.1. Classification (NCBI taxonomy): domain Eukaryota; kingdom Metazoa; phylum Arthropoda; class Malacostraca; order Decapoda; family Cambaridae; genus Procambarus; species Procambarus clarkii. The sequence goes on along the minus strand of NC_091170.1, from coordinate 39,513,298 downwards.
CTTCTCGCCTGTCCCTACACTACCATTTTGGTCATATCCACCAACATGGTCCCCTTCTTCCCCTCAGTAAACATCACCCCCCCCCCCACTAATATGAAGCCCCCCCCTCACCCCTTCACCACATCGCAGACCTTAAACACTAGGGATATCGCTCCACTCCACGAGAGGTAGTAAAGCACTGACCCCAATAACACTACAGATCTATCATACCATCACCCTGTATTAAAGTTAATCAGAAGGTGCCAAGGAATTATACAGTCTGGGTCGACATTGCTTTAGCGCACGAAGACCTTTTGATCCTCACTAGGGACTCTTCCCAGGGACCTTTTCAGGGACCCCTCACCAACTCCCTTCCCCTGCCCCCCCCTCCCCCCTCCCTCCCTGGCGCCATAGGGGGAGACACACGGCGCCAAAATACTCCCAATATACCGTAACCAGATTGCCAAAATTCGCCAATAATAATAATAATTAAAAAAATGCATAATGATATCAGTAGTGGCGGTAAATTATGCAAATTAGCGGCACGGATGGCTTTCAAAACAGTTTAGCTTCGAGCGTAATTGTCGAGGACAATGTTTTGATGAATATATATGTATACACTTGCACCTCAGTGTCAGTTGTTGAGTGTCTGTTGCTGACCGCAGGTGTTAAGTGCGTTCTGTCTTAAGTGTGTACTGTCTTAAGTGCTTCGACCTGTCTTAAGTGCGTACTGTCTTAAGTGCTTCCTGTGCTGTGTTAAGTGCTTCCTGTGTTGTGTTAAGTGCTTCCTTTGTTGTGTTAAGTGCTTCCTTTGTTGTGTTAAGTGCTTCCTGTGTTGTGTTAAGTGCTTCCTGTGTTGTGTTAAGTGCTTCCTGTGTTGTGTTAAGTGCTTCCTGTGTTGTGTTAAGTGCTTCCTTTGTTGTGTTAAGTGCTTCCTGTGTTGTGTTAAGTGCTTCCTGTGTTGTGTTAAGTGCTTCCTGTGTTGTGTTAAGTGCTTCCTTTGTTGTGTTAAGTGCTTCCTTTGTTGTGTTAAGTGCTTCCTGTGTTGTGTTAAGTGCTTCCTGTCTCAAGTGTGTACTGTCTTAAGTGCTTCCTGTGTTGTGTTAAGTGCGTTCTGTCTCAAGTGTGTACTGTCTTAAGTGCTTCCTGTGTTGTGTTAAATGCTTCATATGTTGTGTTAAGTGCTTCCTGTGTTGTGTTAAGTGCTTCCTGTGTTGTGTTAAGTGCTTCATATGTGTTAAGTGCTTCCTGTGTTGTGTTAAGTGTTTCCTGTCTTAAGTGCGCACTGTCTCAAGTGCTTCACGTGTTGTGTTAAGTGCTTCCTGTGTTGTGTTAAGTACTTCCTGTCTTAAGTGCATACTGTTTTAAGAGCTTCCTGTCTTAAGTGCGTCCTGTCTTAAGTGCTTCCTGTGTTGTGTTAAGTGTTTATATGTTGTGTTAAGTGCTTCCTGTGTTGTGATAAGTGCTTCCTGTCTTAAGTGCTTCCTGTATCGTGTTAAGTGCTTCCTGTGTTAAGTGCATTCTGTCTCAAGTGCTTCCTGTTTTGTGTTGTGTTTCCTTATTGTGTGTCAAGTGTTTTTTGTGTTAAATGTGTCAGGTGTTAAATGCTTGCTGTGTTATGCTGGATATTTTCTGTGTTTTGTTAAGTGTATCCTGTGTTTTATGAAGTGTATCCTGTGTTTTGTTAAGTGTATCCTGTGTTTTATGAAGTGTGTCCTGTGTTGTATTGTGTCCTGTGTCTTGTTAAGTGTTTCCTGTGTTATGCTGAGCGCCTCCTGTGTTGCGTTAAGTACTTCGTATTTTGTGCTGTGTTTCCTGTGTTGCGTTAAGTGCGTCCTGTGTTCTATTGAGTGCGTCCTGCGTGATGTTGTGCTCTCTGTGTTGTGTTAAGCGTGTCCTATGTTAAGTGCGTCCTGTGTCAAATGCTGCCTGAGTTAAGTGCTCGGGGTTAGCTTTACTCAATTTTCCATAGTAAGTGCCGAACAGAAAAGTGTCACTTGACACTGTGCCACACTGAGTGCCCAGTGACACTGTGCTACATTCAACATTCAAGTTCAACATGACTATGTCAAATACGGGCATATAAACGACCAAAAATACAAAAAAATATTTGAAACTTTTCTGAACCTTTGGTGTTCAAAAGCTATGATTCGAGAACTGCTTCATTTCGCTTCACCAGACCACAGAGGCAAACCTCAAACAGCATTATGAATAAAATCTGATAAACCACATGAACTCAACTAACCAGGATGGACAGTAAAGCCTAGTTAAAGCCTATTTTTTTATTCCGAAAACTAAACCAACAATATTCCAATGCCTTGCCGGATATTAGGGATATATTTTAGGCTTGTCTGAAGTAAAAATATATATTAGTTCGTGTAAGTTGATGTAAATTGATTTTCTGGTGTTAAATTTCGTCTGTGTTACTTTGGTGCTTTCGTGTTAAATTTTGTCTGTGTTACTTTGGTGCTTTCGTGTTAAATTTTGTCTGTGTTACTTTGGTGCTTTCGTGTTAAATTTTGTCTGTGTTACTTTGGTGCTTTCGTGTTAAATTTTGTCTGTGTTAGCAGAGGGTTTTCTCGTGTTAAAGTTCGTCCGTGTTAACTCCTGCTGTTGTGTTGCCTGATGTGGCCGAGTTCTCTGTTTTTGTCGTGTTATTTGTTTGTGTTGTTGTGTGAGGCTTTTGGATGTGTCGAGTGTATTTATATTTCATAAAGCGTCACTGTCCCATTAAATATGGCTATCTTTTTACTTCTCTCTCTCTCTCTCTCTCTCTCTCTGTCTCTCTCTCTCTCTCTCTCTCTCTCTCTCTCTCTCTCTCTCTCTCTCTCTCTGTCTCTGTCTCTGTCTCTGTCTCTGTCTCTGTCTCTCTCTCTCTCTCTGTCTCTGTCTCTGTCTCTCTCTCTCTCTCTGTCTCTGTCTCTGTCTCTCTCTCTCTCTCTTTTTACGCTTTTGGTGTTTAAAGAGATTTCGATATGCTGACCGTCTCTGGAAGAAATATATTCCGGTTGTCTTGTCCACAAATTTTATCAAAAACGTGAATTATTTACCAATTATTTCGTGTATATGGTATCCGTAATATGCAAAAAGGTTGTGCACTTATTTGTTCTTTTTATATATCAAACGTTTTTTGGTTATCTCATACCTTACTGGATGGATCACATCATCAGCTTTTTTATATTATAATATATATATATATATATATATATATATATATATATATATATATATATATATATATATATATATATATATATATATATACTGCTAGACCAGAACGGAAATATGCAGCACCGGCCTGGCATCTACACCTTGTGAATAATTAAAATAAAATTGAAAAAGTACAAAGGTTAGAAACAAGAGATTTGTACCTGAGCTAATATCTACGGTATAAAGATAGGTTAAGGGAAATAAACTTCACATCCTTGGAAGAGAGAAGAAAAAGAGGTGATTGAGGACATGATCGCAACATACAAGATACTGAAGGGAATCGACTATATAGACTTGGAAAGACTTTTTAAAGTTAAAGAAGTTAGTGACGAGAGACAAAAATGGATGTTGAAAAGAGGGAAGACAAAGTGAGACTTAAAGGAGGGTTGGAACGTGAAACTTCTGCTGCCACCTCCCAAGTTAAATCTTACTGACTTCTGTCAATGATCTTAACTTCTTATCTACATTTTAACTCGCCATTTCAATCAGAAACTATTTGTTCTCATGCCAATTTCTCTTAAAAATAGAACTTCATTAAATTCTCACCCTTTAACCCCAAAGATACCAACATGAGCATGAATCACTTATTTAAATCTGAATTGACACACACACAACTGCTTCTAACATTGCGTCTACCTTGGTAACTTTAATACTAAATCTTACGCAAATAACTCAAAGCTCTTGTAGCAATGATTAATAGAAGAATCTGCATTTCCCAACAGAGTCAGAGATACCTTGTTGGTGGATACCTTGAAGCACCTCTGAGCGAGGCAACTTCTGTCTGTGTGTTCTGGATCTTCGTTGGAATCCGAATATCGTCTCTCTCAAATGTCCCAATAGTCATCTAAAACCAGAGGCTTCAGGTCCTCCTATTTCACCCCTCTTCCCATGGGGTATAACAAAGCCCCAGTTGAAAGTTGAGTCTAAGAATGAATTATACCCTGTGGTTTCCAAAGGCGGGGGGGGGGGGGAATTACGTGGGCAGGGGAGGTAAACGAAGGATACTACCCAAAACTGCCCCCCCCCCTCTCGTGTGACCTTACCCAGATTATTGACTTAACAGGTCACCGGGTTCTCTGTGCCTTGGTCGTTAACTATTGACCTACACCTCGCCAACTGTCTAGGTGTGAAACCTCCCCCCGAATTGCTGTCCACAAAAACTCCCTCTTGCCCAAAACGCAGCTTTGTAATTATATATATATATATATATATATATATATATATATATATATATATATATATATATATATATATATATATATATGTTATCTACGGCATTACACGATCCCCAGCTCTAAGGCTAAATTCAACAAAGAGCTAACTATCAGAATACTTATTTTATAACGCAACAGGTACAACAAGGCTGCTTGGTGGGGCATTAAGAGCTAAACCCCACTGCTCCATATTCACTGATGGGTAAGTACACACTCACACTCACACACACACACACACACACACACACACACACACACACACACACACACACACACACACACACACACACATATTCCCTCCTTATTCCAACAGTAAAGGAAAAAAGCCGGAGGGAATATAATAACCCATGATTTAATAGACAGTGTCAGGAAGCAAAAGTGAGAAGCAGGCGGGAGTGGAGGAAGTACAGAAGACAAAGGACAGAGGGCAACAGGATTAGATGTAACAGAGCTAGGAACGATTACATTAACATAAGACGAGTGTCGGAAAGAAATTATGAGAATGATATTGCAGTCAAAGCGAAAAAGCAACCTAAACTACTACATAGCCATATAAGAAGGAAGATGTCGGTAAATGACCAAGTGACAAGACTGAGGAAAACAGAAGGGGCATATACAGAAAGCGACAAGGAAATCTGCGAGGTACTAAATGCCAGTTTCCATGGAGTGTTCATAACCGAGCCTGAGTGGCTCCCATTGTTAGAAGAGATTACCCTAGATGAAAGACTATCAGATATAGAGGTGACAGCAGAGGAGGTAATGAAACAGTTGACAACACTGGATGCAACTAAAGCGGTTGGACCAGACAAAGTATCACCGTGGATACTAAAAGAGTCAGCGCAGGCTCTCAGCGTGCCTCTGGCAATGATCATTAATGAGTCACTTATGTCGGGAGAATTGCCCAGTTGCTGGAAGGAGGCAAATGTCGTACCGATTTTCAAGAAAGGTTATAGGGAGGAGGCACTTAACTACAGACCCGTATCACTGACAACCATCCCCTGCAAAATACTTGAAAGAATAATTAGGCTTAGACTCATTGAGCACCTGGAGAGCATTGGGTTTGTAAACAAGCACCAACATGGGTTCTGGACAGGGAAATCATGCCTAACAAACCTTTTAGAATTCTATGACAAAGTAACAAGGATAAGGCAGGACAGAGAAGGCTGGGCAGATTGCATATTTCTTGACTGCCAAAAGGCCTTTGATACAGTACCGCACATGAGACTGCTATACAAACTTGAGAGGCAGGCAGGAGTAAGCGGAAAGGCCCTAGCATGGGTGAGGAACTACCTAACAGGAAGAAGCCAAAGGGTAATGGTAAGGGGCGAGAAGTCGGACTGGCGAGCAGTAACGAGTGGAGTACCTCAAGGATCGGTGCTGGGACCAATCCTCTTTCTAGTTTACGTAAATGATATGTTTACAGGAGTGGAATTATACATGTCTATGTTTGCGGATGACGCAAAGTTAACGAGAAGAGTTGTGACAGATGAGGATTGTAGGATCCTCCAAGAGGACTTAAACAGGTTGCAGAGATGGTCAGGGAAATGGCTACTGGAGTTCAACACCAGTAAATGTAAAGTTATGGAAATGGGATCAGGTGATAGGCGACCAAAGGGACAGTACACAATGAAGGGGAACTGCCTACCTGTGACGATTCGAGATAGAGACCTGGGAGTGGATGTGACACCTAATCTAACTTCTGAGGAACATATAAATAGGATAACGACAGCAGCGTACTCTACACTGGCGAAAATTAGAATTTCATTCAGAAACCTAAGTGAGGAGGCTTTTAGGGCGCTTTACACTGTCTACGTGAGACCAGTCTTAGAGTATGCCGCGCCATCATGGAGCTCCCACCTGAAGAAACACATAAGGAAACTGTAGAAGGTTCAGAGGTTTGCGACGAGGCTTGTCCCAGAGTTACGAAGGATGGGATATGATGAGCGTCTGAAGGAACTGAACCTTACGACACTAGAGAAAAGAAGGGAGAGAGGAGATATGATAGGGACATATAAAATACTCAGGGGAATTGACAAAGTGGAAATAGATGAAATGTTCACACGTAATAATAACAGAACGAGGGGACATGGGTGGAAACTGGAAACTCAGATGAGTCACAGAGAAGTTAGGAAGTTTTCTTTTAGCGTGAGAGTAGTGCAAAAATGGAATGCACTTGGGGAACAGGTTGTGGAAGCAAACTCTATTCATACTTTTAAAATTAGGCACGATAGGGAAATGGGACAGGAATCATTGCTGTAAACAACCGATGGCTGGAAAGGCGGGATCCAAAAGTCAATGCTCGATCCTGCAAGCACAAATAGGTGAGTACAAATAGGTGTGTACACACACACACACACACACACACACACACACACACACACACACACACACACACACACACACACACACACACGTGTGAATTGGTAGGGTAGATAAAGACAGTCTATTTAACACAAGGGGAACACGCACAAGGGGACACAGGTGGAAACTGAGTGCCCAAATGAGCCACAGAGATATTAGAAAGAACTTTTTTAGTGTCAGAGTGGTTGACAAATGGAATGCATTAGGAAGTGATGTGGTGGAGGCTGACTCCATACACAGTTTCAAGTGTAGATATGATAGAGCCCGATAGGCTCAGGAATCTGTACACCTGTTGATTGACGGTTGAGAGGCGGGACCAAAGAGCCAGAGCTCAACCCCTGCAAGCACAACTAGGTGAGTACAACTAGGTGAGTACACACCAGTCACCAGTTGATTGACAGTTGAGAGGCGGGACCAAAGAGCCAAAGCTCAACCCCCGCAAGCACAATTAGGTGAGTACAATTAGGTGAGTACACACACACACACACACACACACACACACACACACACACACACACACACACACACACACACACACACACACAGCATACTTTTGCTTGACAAGGTATGGACTCCATTCTGGGGACGCATACTCCTGGATTGGTCTGACAAGTATGTACTCACCTAAATAATAGGTGAGTACACACATGTCAGACGAATCCTGAAGTATGCAGCTCCAGAATGGAGTCCATACCTTGTCAAGCAAAAGACGAAGTGGGAGAACGTTCAAAAATATGCCTCAAGACTAGTTCTAGAATTACGAGGTATGAGTTACGAGGAAAGGCTACGAGAATTGCACCTCACGTCGCTGGAAGACAATTACATAATTAGTCCTGAGAGACATAATTACATACAAAATTCTCAGGAGACTTGCAAAGACCACCTGTAGTAGACCAGTAATAGAGCTTACTATGGGTGTTTCATTAGCAGTGACAAAGAGAATATTTAAACAAATATCTAATGAAAATCTTACTGACCTAACATATTCACAAAGACCTGAAAGTTGTAGCATTAAACATGATGATTAATATCGTGAGGAGACATTCATATATGGGACTAAGGGAGCAAGAACTCGGCAATGTGGTCTTATAATGGCCAAAATACGTATGGGATATAGACGTATCTGGCAGCTTTTTCAAAACTCAAATGTCGAGTACACAATGTGTCAACTTTGTGAAAATGTCCAATACGCCATGTGTCAACTTTGTGAAAGTGTCCAATACACCATGTGTCAACTGTGTGAAAGAGAAAACATGCACTCCCTTGAACATTACATTATGGAATGTCCCATGTTGACTGACTTTCGCCCTCCTGGGCTGAGGTATGCTGAACTCTGTAAATATAATTTAGAGTACTGCAACACTTGATGATATACTAGACGTGTTCTCAATATTAACTATGTAATGCATCAGTTATACAATGTACGTGATGTAACTGTAACCTGAGCTTGTAAAAGCATCTTAATCACTTTCAGTGGTTAAGTGCTTATTAACACACTAGTTTCTATACCAACTATGTTACCCTGTCAAAGTAGGAGAGACAAAAATGTATATATGTATGTATGAGTATACAGGATATGAGTAAGTAGGTCAGAATTGCATTTCACCTTTGTAAACGCACATTAATAGCACTATGAAAACGACCCCTCGAACACTGTTTATGCAGGAAAGATGTAAATATTTGTATTTATGTGTGCAGGTTAGATTATCATTTTAAAAGCACTACAATCACCTTCTGTGGTTGATTGTTCAATAAATCACTGAACTATAAGTGTAACAGATCTCTCACCCTGTCCATGGAGGACAGAATAAAATGTATATATGCTGGTTAGCATTGTAAATGTGTTGCCACGTCTGTGGTAAGAAACAAAAATTAGGCGAATCAAGCAAAAGAAAGCATTTTATCAAATAAAATGAAAGCATTTAATACACAACGTGTGTGGAACCACTCTCATACTTGAAGAGACGGAATTAACGAGATATAATCACGACATACAAGATTCTCACAGTAAATTGTAAGGCAGGACAAACCAAGAGAACATGGAAGGAAAAAGAAGGCGCTGGTTAGTCCTAGGGATAGTAAGAGACTATTGCTTACTTTAGCTGGACTAGAAGTTAATTTAATAAATTGTTTAGCAAACAAATATGACGATAAACAGGAGGCATAGAGAGAATTACTGCAGCAAACAACCAAGAGCTGGGAAGTCGGGGCTCGGGAGCTAGAGTTCCTTATACGTAAGCACATTTAAGGACGTTGTTGTAAGTGAAGTAAATGCTTAAATTCCGCGTTAAAATAAAAAGCCAAAAAACAAATCGTCATTGGCTTCATTTCAGTGGATTCCACGAAGACTTTCCCATCGTAATGCCAATATTAAATACAAAAATGCTACAGAAAGTGATGCCAGAAAAAAACATGCCTATCCAATTAATATTTTTCACTCGTAATTACGTAGACACCGGTTATTGACAGCGTAAAGCGACGCTCCGGTGGCACAAAACGCTCCCTGAAATATATGATCGTGTTCCCTGGAGCATTTTGGGTGTGGGGAAGGGTGTAGTGGGTGGGGTGTGGGGGGTGGGTGTAGTTGGTGGGGTGTGGGGGGAGGCTTGGTGGGTGGGGGTGTGGGGGAGGCTTGGTGGGGGGGGGGTGTGGGGGAGGTGTAGTGGGTGGGATGTGGGGAGGGTGTAGTTGGTGGGGTGTGGGGGGAGGCTTGGTGGGTGGGATGTGGGGAGGGTGTAGTGGGTGGGGTGTGGAGGGTGTAGTGGGTGGGGTGTGGAGGGAGGGTGTAGTGGGTGGGGTGTGGGGGGAGGCTTGGTGGGTGGGGGTGTGGGGGAGGCTTGGTGGGTGGGATGTGGGGAGGGTGTAGTGGGTGGGGTGTGGAGGGAGGGTGTAGTGGGTGGGGTGAGGGGGGAGGGTGTAGTGGGTGGGGTGTGGGGGGTGGGTATAGTTGGTGGGGTGTGGGGGGAGGCTTGGTGGGTGGGGGTGTGGGGGAGGTGTAGTGGGTGGGGTGTGGGGGGAGGGTGTAGTGGGTGGGGTGTGGGGGAGGGTGACGTGCATGGGAGGGGGTGTGTGGGTGGTGTGGGGGTAGGTTGAAGGGTGGTGTTTGTGGGTGGTGTGGGGGTAGGTTGAAGGGTGGTGTTTGTGGGTGGAGTAGGTGGTGTGTGGGTTGGATGAGCTTACTCAACAGGATGGGTAGGATGGGTCACATGAGCGGAAAGGATGGGGGGTGAATAAGAATGGTGAGTAAGGTGAGAACTGTGGAAGGGGTTAGTGGGATAGTTAATGGTAGAATGGGGGCAAATAGGATGAATGGTATGAATGGAATGAGTTTTGAGGAGACGAATCCAAGGTACCCATCCATACACTCATTATTCCACGACTCATGATCACTTTAAGAAATGACTCTCACATGAATGATCACTTCCTTCTAAATGGCTTCACTCATCCAGCCGGCACTGTTACCACTTTCTGGTTCACGTATTTGCGAGAGCAAACTACTCGAACTTTGCGAAGCAAATCAACATCATTTTAGAAAAATGCCGCAACCCCGATAAACACAACACGTAATTGTCTCTATTTTACGCTTCTTCAGAGTGTTAACCCCGTTTACATCAACAGTGTTCAGAACATGAACCATACCAGTCTCTTCCTCTTATAATCTTCGTATATATATATATATATATATATATATATATATATATATATATATATATATATATATATATATATATTAATGAATACAATTACGAACAATTAATTATGCTCTTGTTAACAATCTTGTTTCACTATTAAATTTGCATTGTTACATTCCTTGTAATTCCCTGACAATACAATTACGTTAAACATATAATGTTTAGTCTGTAATTCTCATTATTCAAATTGGAAGTTACTTTTACAGAAACACGTCAGCTCTCCAATTGTTGCAAATTTAAGTCTTAAAATTGAACTTCTATAGCATCTGCACTGCCCAGCCAGAATTGTTAGGATTCATATAAATGTGTTATAAATTTGGCTAAAATATATATATGCTGGAGTGTTTATAAAATGTTTATACGATAAATCAAAGAAATGTATGTAAAAGATGTTTTTAAGAGGAAAAATATATATTTATAATATTATTTGCACCACGAGATAGTCATCAGTAATAGATATTCACCAATACAAGATAGCCACCCACCACAAGATAGCCACCCACCACAAGATAGCCACCCACCATAAGACAGCCACCCACCACAAGATAGCCACCCACTACAAGATAGCCACCCACCACAAGATAGCCACCCACCATAAGACAGCCACCCACCACAAGATAGCCACCCCACTACAAGATAGTCACCCACCACAAGATAGCCACCCACTACAAGATAGTCACCCACCACAAGATAGCCACCCACCACAAGATAGCCACCCACCACAAGATAGCCACCCACCACAAGATAGCCACCCACCACAAGATAGCCACCCACCACAAGACAACCACCCACCACAAGATAGCCACTCACCACCAGACAACCACCACCACACAACACAACCACCCACCACACAAGACAACCACCACCACACAAGACAACCACCCACCACACAACACAACCACCCACCACCAGACAACCACCCACCACCAGGCAACCACCACCACAAGACAACCACCACCACACAACACAACCACCACCACCACAAGACAACCACCCACCACCAGACAACCACCCACCACACAAGACAACCACCACCACAACATAACCACCACCACACAAGACAACCACCACCACACAACACAACCACCACCACACAACACAACCACCACCACACAAGACAACCACCACCACACAAGACAACCACCCACCACACAACACAAACACCCACCTCCAGACAACCACCCACCACCAGGCAACCACCACCACAAGACAAACACCACCACACAACACAACCACCACCACCACAAGACAACCACCCACCACCAGACAACCACCCACCACACAAGACAACCACCACCACAACATAACCACCACCATAACACAACCACCCACCACACCAGACAACCACCACCACACAACACAACCACCCACCACCACCACACAACCACCCACACCACACAAGACAACCACCACCACACAACCACCCACACCACACAACACAACCACCACCACCAGACAACCACCCACCACACAACACAACCACCCACCACCACCACACAACCACCCACACCACACAACACAACCACCCACCACCAGACAACCACCCACCACACAACACAACCAACCACCACCACACAACCACCCACCACCACACAACCACCCACACCACACAACACAACCACCCACCACCAGACAACCACCCACCACCAGACAACCACCCACACCACACAACACAACCACCCACCACCAGACAACCACCCACCACACAACACAACCAACCACCACCACACAACCACCCACACCACACAACACAACCACCCACCACCAGACAACCACCACCACACAACCACCCACACAACACAACCACCCACCACCAGACAACCACCCACCACACAACACAACCAACCACCACCACACAACCACCCACACCACACAACACAACCACCCACCACCAGACAACCACCACCACACAACCACCCACACCACACAAGACAACCACCACCACACAACCACCCACCACACAACACAACCACCCACCACCAGACAACCACCCACCACACAACACAACCACCCACCACCAGACAACCACCCACCACCAGACAACCACCCACCACCAGACAACCACACTACCCCACCAATGTAACATCAGTCCTCAGACCCAAACTATTTAATGGACATTTTAAAATTTGCTGAGTCATTAGCATTCTCCGTAATCTGATTGTGGAATTTCAGTAACATTTGATAATGAATTTGATTATCATTAACAGTAATAATGGTTAAAAACTACATTGGCGGTCACCTGGACAAAAATGTGATTGAAGGTTAACTCAAAACTCAGTTAGGAAATATATAACGAGAGCAAACAATCATTTCTGACCATTGGCTTTAATGATTTGTTTTTCGGTCCTATTTAAAGTCAAGAGTGGGTTAGTTGCTGCCGTCTTGTACGTGATGTTGTTTATAGTGTACGTATATATATATATATATATATATATATATATATATATATATATATATATATATATATATATATATATATATATATACAACAACACGTATCACAAACAACAACATGCATGACTGTACACACAACAGATAGTGAGGTCACGTCACCTTCAACAAACAAACAAACAATGAAGGAAGACTGATAGATAATTCCCTTTGTAAAAATGCTGTTTGTGCATTATAAACAGGAATAATGAAGGCACAGACACATTATATGCCGCTAAACATACGCCTGTAGTTAGTTTTCAACGCATATTAAATATTTTTTGTTGAAATTAGTTGGATTATTACAAACAAAACTATTAAGTTATACCTGAAATTTAGCCGCAATAATCATACATAAAATATACTAAACTGTGACGAGGGATGTCACAATAGAGCCCCAGTGGACCCATTCAACACGTGGTTGATATAGTGTGAAGTCTAGTACTCTATATATCACATCCTCAAGCCCTATATGATCCACATATCTCCTCTTAAATGCCTAGGTTATATATGTATTTGAGTGTTAACTTTATTTATATTGGAAGTGCAATATGGTCCCCATGTGCAGTTATAGAACCCCTGCATAGGGGAAATATAGAGTCCTGTATATTATATACACCTATATTGGTCTGTATAAAGCAAACTGTCCAAGTGTTGGTGTCCAGTTGAGTATAAAACCTTGTGATTTGTTATGTTACGGTGTCAAACATCTTTGTCCTGCATACTACTGTTGTCCTGTATACTACTGTTGTCCTGTATACTACTGTTGTCCTGTATACTACTGTTGTTCTGCATACTACAGTTGTCCTGCATACTACTGTTGTCCTGCATACTACTGTTGTTCTGCATACTACAGTTGTCCTGCATACTACTGTTGTCCTGCATACTACTGTTGTCCTGTATACTACTGTTGTCCTGTATACTACTGTTGTCCTGTATACTACTGTTGTCCTGTATACTACTGTTGTCCTGTATACTACTGTTGTTCTGCATACTACTGTTGTCCTGCATACTACTGTTGTCCTGCATACTACAGTTGTCCTGCATACTACTGTTGTCCTGCATACTACTGTTATCCTGTATACTACTGTTGTCCTGTATACTACTGTTGTCCTGTATACTACTGTTGTTCTGCATACTACTGTTGTCCTGTATACTACTGTTGTCCTGCATACTACAGTTGTCCTGCATACTACTGTTGTCCTGCATACTACTGTTATCCTGTATACTACTGTTGTCCTGTATACTACTGTTGTCCTGTATACTACTGTTGTTCTGCATACTACTGTTGTCCTGTATACTACTGTTGTCCTGCATACTACAGTTGTCCTGCATACTACTGTTGTCCTGCATACTACTGTTATCCTGTATACTACTGTTGTCCTGCATACTACAGTTGTCCTGCATACTACTGTTGTCCTGCATACTACTGTTGTCCTGTATACTACTGTTGTTCTGCATACTACTGTTGTCCTGTATACTACTGTTGTCCTGTATACTACTGTTGTCCTGCATACTACTGTTGTCCTGCATACTACAGTTGTCCTGCATACTACTGTTGTCCTGCATACTACTGTTGTCCTGTATACTACTGTTGTCCTGTATACTACTGTTGTTCTGCATACTACTGTTGTCCTGCATACTACTGTTGTCCTGCATACTACAGTTGTCCTGCATACTACTGTTGTCCTGCATACTACTGTTATCCTGTATACTACTGTTGTCCTGCATACTACTGTTGTCCTGCATACTACTGTTGTCCTGTATACTACTGTTGTCCTGTATACTACTGTTGTCCTGTATACTACTGTTGTCCTGTATACTACTGTTGTCCTGCATACTACAGTTGTCCTGCATACTACTGTTGTCCTGCATACTACAGTTGTCCTGCATACTACTGTTGTCCTGCATACTACTGTTGTCCTGTATACTACTATTGTCCTGTATACTACTGTTGTCCTGTATACTACTGTTGTCCTGTATACTACTGTTGTCCTGTATACTACTGTTGTTCTGTATACTACTGTTGTCCTGTATACTACTGTTGTCCTGTATACTACTGTTGTCCTGCATACTACTGTTGTCCTGTATACTACTGTTGTCCTGTATACTACTGTTGTCCTGTATACTACTGTTGTCCTGCATACTACTGTTGTCCTGTATACTACTGTTGTTCTGTATACTACTGTTGTCCTGTATACTACTGTTGTTCTGCATACTACTGTTGTCCTGTATACTACTGTTGTCCTGTATACTACTGTTGTCCTGTATACTACTGTTGTCCTGTATACTACTGTTGTCCTGTATACTACTGTTGTCCTGCATACTACTGTTGTCCTGTATACTACTGTTGTCCTGTATACTACTGTTGTCCTGTATACTACTGTTGTCCTGTATACTACTGTTGTCCAGCATCACCACAGTTGTCATGCATACAACAGTTGTCCTACATACAACAGTTGTCCTGCATACAACAGTTATTCTTCATACAACAGTTGTCCTACAACAGTTGTCCTACATACATCAGTTGTCCTGCATACAACAGTTGTCCTGCATACAACAGTTATCCTTCATACAACAGTTGTCCTACATACAACAGTTGTCCTACAACAGTTGTCCTACATACATCAGTTGTCCTGCATACAACAGTTGTCCTGCATACAACAGTTATCCTTCATACAACAGTTGTCCTACATACAACAGTTGTCCTACAACAGTTGTCCTACATACAACAGTTGTCCTGCATACAACAGTTGTCCTGCATACTACTGTTGTCCTACAACAGTTGTCCTACATACATCAGTTGTCGTACATACAACAGTTGTCCTGCATACAACAGTTGTCCAACATACATCAGTTGTCCTACATACAACAGTTGTCCTACATACAACAGTTGTCCTGCATACAACAGTTGTCCAACATACATCAGTTGTCCTACATACAACAGTTGTCCTACATACAACAGTTGTCCAACATACATCAGTTGTCCTACATACAACAGTTGTCCTACATACAACAGTTGTCCAACATACATCAGTTGTCCTACATACAACAGTTGTCCTACATACAACAGTTGTCCTACATACAACAGTTGTCCAACATACATCAGTTGTCCTACATACAACAGTTGTCCAACATACATCAGTTGTCCAACATACATCAGTTGTCCTACATACAACAGTTGTCCTACATACAACAGTTGTCCAACATACATCAGTTGTCCTACATACAACAGTTGTCCAACATACATCAGTTGTCCAACATACATCAGTTGTCCTACATACAACAGTTGTCCTACATACAACAGTTGTCCAACATACATCAGTTGTCCTACATACAACAGTTGTCCAACATACAACAGTTGTCTAACACACCACTGTTCGACAGCAGGAAATTTATGTTAATTTTCCAGAGATCAGTGAATAATAGTACATATTACTATAAAAATATTTTTTCAACAGTTTGTTTTTAAAATATTTAGCAGTGAAGCTGTGTGGCAGTGTCAAATATCGTCGTGGGGGTCTGTATGTGACCCTGACACGCTGTTCTCTTTTGAATTATGGCCACCCCCGATCAGCCTATGTTTATCCCGGACCCCAGACCCTTCCCTCTGCCAATTAGGCGAGCCGAGCCCCAAGCGTATGGCCTCCAACTGTGAACAGTCAGGCATTGTATTTTATAGCCTAAATATATATATATATTTATATGTATATGTATATATGTGGATTATGCTATTTCGAGTACTGTATATGGAAACGTGACTTGAATTATTTCTTGCAAACTTTAAACCTAAATGTATGTATATTACTTAAGTTAAAATAAAAAACTATGATATAATCTACTATTTGTGTGCAAAACCTCGGTGCATTTTTTACCCATTGAAGTTCTGTTACATTAAATTTGCTAAATATAAACGGCGTCATAACTTTATGCAGAGAGCAAGTCACAATAACGTGAGTGAACACCAATAACCCAACCCACACATAACAAATATAATAACAGTGACAACGTTTCGGTCAGTCCTTGTCAAGTGGACCTGATAAGGATACAACAAAATGGGCCGAAACGTCGCCACTTAAGTGTCAAATCCAATGAGTGGGTTATGATAACCTTACAAATATCCTACATTATATCCAAGGTTGACAGTATAGCACTTGACAGGGATGGTGACAAGGACCTGACACATGACGACGCGATGAAGAAATTGACAGGTTGTCAATCTCAACACTTAAAGACAGAGAGCGAAACATCTCATCCCTTACTCTCAGTGTTTAGCATTTGCAGTCAGATTATCTCGTTCTCCTTAATGGATAAAAATACTTAAAACATACTTATATACATTAATTCCTCACAATGTATATCACACTGCTATTGTTCTCTTTAACTATACAAAACCTGTATTATCCTCCTTAATGTATATTACACATAATTTGTCTTTCTTAACATGTATAATACGTCTATTGTCCTTATCGTATACAGCACCTGTATTTTCCCTCTTAACGTATACAACAATTGTATTGCCCTTAACGTATACATAATCTGCATTAATGTCCTCAACGTATATATCACCTGTATACTGTCCTCCTTAAAATATACATCACCTGTATAGTCATCAGTAATGTATATAGCACCTGTATTGTGCTCCTCAAATTATATAGCACCATTATTGTTATGTCAATATAAAAGAGTAGTGACCTCTTTAAAGGATATAAAATTATTTATTTCTGTAACACACCGTTTTTGTTCTTTGTAACACCAACAACACCATTTTTGTTCTCTGCAACACCACTATTGTTCTCTGCAAGACAAACAACACCACTATTGTTCTCCGCAACACAAACACCACCACTATTGTTCTCTGCAACACCACTATTGTTCTCTGCAACACCACTATTGTTCTCCGCAACACAAGCAACACCACTATTGTTCTCTACAACACCAACAACACCAATATTGTTCTCTGCAACACCACTATTGTTCTCCGCAACACAAGCAACACCACTATGGCTCGGTAATGCCAACACACACTGCCCGGCGCCTCCCCGCAACAATACTATTCAACATTTTTCAACACAGCAGAATTTTGGAAGAGTTTACACAAATGGATTTTTGATGACGAAATCAACATGTTTTTAAAATAATAAGAGTCTGGGACACAGTATGCAAATAATGCGGGTAAAGTGTCATAAAAAGACTATATAAATGATTTGGCATTTATAGCGAGTATGATGGATGGGAGAGTTTTTGACAAATATATGCCGTCAGTGATGAATCACCCCGTGGGAGCCAGTGATGAATCACCCCGTGGGAGCCAGTGATGAATCACCCCGTGGGAGCTACTCATTCCGTTCACTATATAAATCTGTATATTTTTGGGGGGTTTATTTGTTTTTATCAATCTTCATTCCGCAATCGCCCGATACGAGCGCCCTGATCACGGGGCAACACAGCCAAATGTTCCTTTTAATATTTGCACCAAACGCAAAGCATAAATACATTTTGCACAGTTTATATATTTTTTTTTACCACCTGCGTTTGGTTTAGTTATTCAGACTGGGGGAGAAGGGGGGGGGGGGTTGGTGGGAGGTGTTTCTGTAGGGAATGGCACAGGTTTTGTAGTGTTGGTGAGTAATATGATTAATCATATTAAGGCTCTTGATTTAATTATATATTGTAAGTATTATGAATGCTGTTTGGTATAATTGTTTTGATTCCTTTACTGGTAATATTATTTATATTTGTACTGCAATTATTCTTGAGCCCTGAAGCGAAAATCTCCGTGGTGCAGTGGTAAGACACTCGCCTGGCGTTCCGCGAGCGCTTTGTCATGGGTTCGTATCCTGGCCGGGGAGGATTTACTGGGCGCAAATCCTTAACTGTAGCCTCTGTTTAACTCAACAGTAAAATGGGTACTTGGTTGTAACAACGATTCTTCGCGGCGGGGATCGTATTCCAGGGACCTGCCCGAAACGCTACGCGTACTAGTGGCTCTACAAGAATGTAACAACTTTTTTTTTTTTGAGATATATACAAATGTTCATTTAGCCGGATGTGGCCGGCTATCCTGCGAGTGTTGTGTCTTCTGTCGTGTGTGTCAAGTTGTCCCATCCATAGCAAGGCAGTGTACAGCTGTGTCAAGTTGTCCCACCCATAGCAAGGCAGTTAACAGCTGTGTCAAGTTGTCCCACAAGTTGCTTTCTTTATAGGTAGAAAGAGAGCGTGGTACAAAAGGATTAAGAATGGGGAAGTCAGATTAGAACAAGAATTCGCACAACTGGTTAGAAATGTTAAAAAAGAGATCAGGAGGGCAAAAAGAAACAATGAATTTCGTATAGCAGGGTAAGCAAAGACATATCCTAAAGTTTTTTTTTTATTTATATCGAACAAAGATTAGAGAAAGGATAGGTCCATTAAAACTGAGACAGGTCAGATAATGGATAATGACGAAGAGACGAGTAGTATTTTTAATAAATATTTTATCTCTGTATTTACGAAAGAGGAACGTAACACTATGCCTTCAGCGAAACAAGTCTATGTGGGTGGGGACGAGGACAGGTTGACTAGTTTAACAGTTACCAGGGAGGATGTTATTAAATAAATGGTGAAACTCAAACCAAACAAATCCCCATGACCGGATGAAGTGTTTGCCAGGGTGCTTAAAGAATGCAAAGAGGAGCTTTGCAAGCCACTGTCTACCATATTTAATAAATCATTAGTCAGGCAGAGTGCCAGAGTCCTGGAAGGTTGCTAATGTGGTACCAATTGTTAAGAAAGGAGACAGATCGCTTGCGTCAAAGTATCGGCCAATTAGCCTAACGTT
This sequence comes from Procambarus clarkii, assembly GCF_040958095.1. NCBI lineage: Eukaryota > Metazoa > Arthropoda > Malacostraca > Decapoda > Cambaridae > Procambarus > Procambarus clarkii. The sequence goes on along the minus strand of NC_091170.1, from coordinate 39,493,592 downwards.
TATTGTGGAAAAGTTACTTGAATCGATAATTGCAAATACCATTCGTCTTCATCTCGAATAACATAAATTAATAAATGATTCACAACATGGTTTTACAAATGGCCGTTCATGTTTAACAAATTTGCTATCATTTTATTCCGGCATAGTTGAGGCAGTTGATGGTGGTAAGGTTTATGATGTTGTGTACCTTGACTTTCGCAAAGCTTTGATACAGTGCCACATGAAAGACTGATTAAAAAGATAAGAGGCTCATGGTATTGGGGGTGCTATATTAAGTTGGATTAGGGCATGGCTATACCAAAGGAAACAGAAAGTTAGTGTAAATAGGGTTAAGTCAGAGTGGGAAAATGTTGTAAGTGGAGTGTATCAAGGCTCTGTCCTGGGACCTCTGTTATTTTTAATATATATAAATGATTTAGATTCAGGTTTGAGTTGCAATATTTGCAAATTTGCAGATGATGCAAAAAATCGGGAGGAAAATAAACATGGAAAAAAACTCACTATCACTTCAAGACGATCTAAATAGGGTTTTGCATTGGTTAAAAGATTGGCAGATGCAGTTTAATGCTGATAAAATTAAGTTTATGAGGCTAGGTAATGATGATGGAGTTAGCTGTACCCTGGTAACTAGTGAGTCCAGTTGCCCCATACACAGCGAGGCAGGGCACAGCTGTGTCAAGTTGTCCCATACAGCGAGGCAGGGGCACAGTTGTGGCAGCACACTTAACGCAACTTATTCATCCTGTAGTGGCATCTATTTCCTTTTTCAGTACAACTCAGGGTGTGTCATCTGACACACTGTGTCATCTGATTTGAACAACAAATCACTGCTCAACATCTCACTGCTCTACAAATCACTGCACCACAACTCGAGCAGCGAGGCTCACCATCCAACAGCTATACAAATTCGAGGTGTCATTCAGTGAATAATCTTCAAGTCATCTTAAGAGTACTTCAGTCAATACGATCTTTCTTATCTAGATTTAGTAACAATATTGATGTCAGGGGCCTTCAAAAAAAAAAACTTAGTAGGCTTTTGCGAATATTTTCAGATATTGATGGCCCTCGGGTAAATTCAGGTAAATTCTTGGGCTGGGACTTCGATATCATACCTACAATGCTTTATTGTTTTTTTTATATATATAAATGAATGCCAGCAACATTAACTGTGTCATGCATATCCAAACAACCGCTATTTTTTACTGGATTTCTGTCGACATTTGCACAAAGAGGGTCGCCATTATGGAAATAGTCATTACAGCTAGAACAAATTCCGTCGATGAAGCTATCTTAAGTCCTATTAAAGCAAATAACCCTTTGTGGGTGACGGAGACGGTTGGGCAGAGGGGGTGACGGGCCCCCTTAACGACCAGGCGACAACTTCAGGCTCCAGCGATAAATTTGGTTAATGCGCGATCGCTCCGTCGCTCGCGAAGCGTATGAATGCGGTCTTTGCGGGGGTGATATGCGGTCTTTGCGGAGGGTGACATGCGGTCTTTGTGGGGGTGATATGCGATCTTTGTGGGGGTGATATGCGATCTTTGTCGGGGGTGATATGCGGTCTTTGTCGGGGTGATATGCGGTCTTTGTCGGGGATGATATGCCGTCTTTGCGGAGGTGATATGCGGTCTTTGCGGAGGTGATATGCGGTCTTTGTGGCGGTGATATGCGGTCTCTGCGGAGTCATGCGAGCGACTACAAGTCGTCGTCCACAGCTGACGTACCTCACACGACTTTAAACTACGATCCTAAATGCTTTTCTACCTGATGCTACAGAGTCGAGGTTTACAGCGAGAGTTAGAGATCATTTCGTTAAAAATTAGGTGACAATCTTCCCTTACAAGATTGATTCATCACTGGCTCCCACGGGGTGATTCATCACTAGCTCCCACGGGGTGATTCATCACTGGCAATCACGGGGTGATTCATCACTGGCTCCCACGGGGTGATTCATCCCTGGCTCCCACGGGGTGATTCATCACTGGCTCCCACGGGGTGATTCATCACTGGCTCCCACGGGGTGATTCATCCCTGGCTCCCACGGGGTGATTCATAACCGGCTCCCACGGGCTGATTCATCACTGGCTCCCACGGGCTGATTCATCACTGGCTCCCACGGGCTGATTCATCACTGGCTCCCACGGGCTGATTCATCACTGGCTCCCACGGGGTGATTCATCACTGGCTCCCACGGGGTGATTCATCACTGGCTCCCACGGGCTGAATCATCACTGGCTCCCACGGGGTGATTCATCACTGGCTCCCACGGGGTGATTCATCACTGGCTCCCACGGGGTGATTCATCCCTGGCTCCCACGGGGTGATTCATCACTGGCTCCCACGGGGTGATTCATCACTGGCTCCCACGGGGTGATTCATCCCTGGCTCCCACGGGGTGATTCATCACTGGCTCCCACGGGCTGATTCATCACTGGCTCCCACGGGCTGATTCATCACTGGCTCCCACGGGCTGATTCATCACTGGCTCCCACGGGCTGATTCATCACTGGCTCCCACGGGGTGATTCATCACTGGCTCCCACGGGGTGATTCATCACTGGCTCCCACGGGGTGATTCATCCCTGGCTCCCACGGGGTGATTCATCACTGGCTCCCACGGGGTGATTCATCCCTGGCTCCCAGGGGTGATTCATCACTGGCTCACACGGGGTGATTCACCACTGGCTCCCACGGGGTGATTCATCACTGGCTCCCACGGGGTGATTCATCCCTGGCTCTCACGGGGTGATTCATCATTGGCTCCCACGGGGTGATTCATCCCTGGCTCCCACGGGGTGATTCATCACTGGCTCCCACGGGGTGATTCATCACTGGCTCCCACGGGGTGATTCATTACTGGCTCCCACGGGGTGATTCATCCCTGGCTCCCACGGGGTGATTCATCACTGGCTCCCACGGGGTGATTCATCCCTGGCTCCCACGGGGTGATTCATCCCTGGCTCCCACGGGGTGATTCATCCCTGGCTCCCACGGGGTGATTCATCACTGGCTCCCACGGGGTGATTCATCACTGGCTCCCACGGGGTGATTCATCCCTGGCTCCCACGGGGTGATTCATCCCTGGCTCCCACGGGGTGATTCATCACTGGCTCCCACGGGGTGATTCATCCCTGACTCCAACGGGGTGATTCATCCCTGACTCCAACGGGGTGATTCATCCCTGGCTCCCAGGGGTGATTCATCACTGGCTCCCAGGGGTGATTCATCCCTGACTCCCACGGGGTGATTCATCACTGGCTCCCACGGGGTGATTCATCACTGACGGCATATATTTGTCAAAAACTCTCCCATCCATCATACTCGCTATAAATGCCAAATCATTTATATAGTCTTTTTATGACACTTTACCCGCATTATTTGCATACTGTGTCCCAGACTCTTATTATTTTAAAAACATGTTGATTTCGTCATCAAAAATCCATTTGTGTAAACTCTTCCAAAATTCTGCTGTGTTGAAAAATGTTGAATAGTATTGTTGCGGGGAGGCGCCGGGCAGTGTGTGTTGGCATTACGGAGCCATAGTGGTGTTGCTTGTGTTGCGGAGAACAATAGTGGTGTTGCAGAGAACAATAGTAGTGTTGTTGGTGTTGCGGAGAACAATAGTGGTGTTGCAGAGAACAATAGTGGTGTTGCATAGAACAATAGTGGTGTTGCTTGTGTTGTAGAGAACAATAGTGGTGGTGTTTGTGTTGCATAGAACAATAGTGGTGTTGTTTGTGTTGCGGAGAACAATAGTGGTGTTGTTGGTGTTGTAGAGAACAATAGTGGTGTTGTTTGTGTTGCAGAGAACAATAGTGGTGTTGCTTGTGTTGTAGAGAACAATAGTGGTGATGTTTGTGTTGCAGAGAACAATAGTGGTGTTGTAGAGAACAATAGTGGTGGTGTTTGTGTTGCGGAGAACAATAGTGGTGTTGCTTGTGTTGTAGAGAACAATAGTGGTGATGTTTGTGTTGTAGAGAACAATAGTGGTGTTGTTTGTGTTGCAGAGAACAATAGTGGTGTTGTAGAGATCAATAGTGGTGGTGTTTGTGTTGCAGAGAACAATAGTGGTGTTGTTTGTGTTGCGGATAACAATAGTGGTGTTGTTTGTGTTGCAGAGAACAATAGTGTTGTTTGTGTTGTGGAGAACAATAGTGGTGTTGCAGAGAACAATAGTGGTGTTGCTTGTGTTGTAGAGAACAATAGTGGTGTTGCTTGTGTTGTAGAGAACAATAGTGGTGTTGTTTGTGTTGTAGAGAACAATAGTGGTGTTGTTGGTGTTACAGAGAACAATAGTGGTGTTGTAGAGAACAATAGTGGTGTTGTTGGTGTTACAGAGAACAATAGTGGTGTTGTAGAGAACAATAGTGGTGTTGTTGGTGTTACAGAGAACAATAGTGGTGTTGTAGAGAACAATAGTGGTGTTGTTGGTGTTACAGAGAACAATAGTGGTGTTGTAGAGAACAATAGTGGTGTTGTTGGTGTTACAGAGAACAATAGTGGTGTTGTAGAGAACAATAGTGGTGTTGTTGGTGTTACAGAGAACAATAGTGGTGTTGCAGAGAACAATAGTGGTGTTGTTGGTGTTACAGAGAACAATAGTGGTGTTGCAGAGAACAATAGTGGTGTTGTTGGTGTTACAGAGAACAATAGTGGTGTTGCAGAGAACAATAGTGGTGTTGTTGGTGTTGCAGAGAACTTAATAATGACAATTATCAGGAGAAATAGCTTAGCCAGTATGACTAGCGTATACAAGGGTTACGAGGACACTGGTGCCCTGTGTGTTACACAGAATAAGTGATGTGTCATGTATGTGTTACACAGAACAAACGGAGTGTCGTATGTGTGTTCGGACTGCATCCCCCCCCCCTCCCCCCCCCCCCCTCCCCCCCCCCTCCCCCTGAGATTGACAGCCCAACACCAAACCAAACAATCTCATCTAGCTGAACATTAACATAGGAAAATATGACGTTTGTATTATAAATACATTTATACTACTCGCTACAATCGCTGAGTTCGCTACAATCAGATACCGCAAGGCCTAATACACTCTCCAGTTACTGATGATAATGGCACAAAAATAAAGTAGGGTGATAACACTTTAGAATGAATAATTTGATTTAACACAATGTTTATCAATAATTACTCAGTAAATTATGACTTATTATAATCAATTTAACGAAAACACTGAGAGCATAAACAAATAATTTATATAAGAATGATCATTGTAATTGGATAAAAACCCACGTTTATGTGTTTGTGAAATTTAAGTGGATAATTTACACTAAGTCTTTTGCACTCTCCTGAGTGCTTTGTCAAGGTCTGAGTGTGTGGTTAAGACGAGACTTACGTCTTAAACTGGTTGAGGTGTAAGTCTTCGAGGCCACACACAGTATAGTCCATGAGGCCACACACAGTATAGTCCATGAGGCCACACACAGTATAGTCCATGAGGCCACACACAATATAGTCCATGAGGCCACACACAGTATAGTCCATGAGGCCACACACAGTATAGTCCATGAGGCCACACACAATATAGTCCATGAGGCCACACACAGTATAGTCCATGAGGCCACACACAGTATAGTCCATGAGGCCACACACAGTATAGTCCTGGAGGCCACACACAGTATAGTCCTGGAGGCCACACACAGTATAGTCCATGAGGCCACACACAGTATAGTCCTGGAGGCCACACACAGTATAGTCCTGGAGGCCACACACAGTATAGTCCATGAGGCCACACACAGTATAGTCCATGAGGCCACACACAGTATAGTTCTGGAGGCCACACACAGTATAGTCCTGGAGGCCACACACAGTATAGTCCTGGAGGCCACACACAATATAGTCCATGAGGCCACACACAGTATAGTCCTGGAGGCCACACACAGTATAGTCCTGGAGGCCACACACAGTATAGTCCATGAGGCCACACACAGTATAGTCCTGGAGGCCACACACAGTATAGTCCTGGAGGCCACACACAGTATAGTCCTGGAGGCCACACACAGTATAGTCCTGGAGGCCACACACAGTATAGTCCTGGAGGCCACACACAGTATAGTCCTGGAGGCCACACACAGTATAGTCCTGGAGGCCACACACAGTATAGTCCATGAGGCCACACACAGTATAGTCCTGGAGGCCACACACAATATAGTCCATGAGGCCACACACAGTATAGTCCATGAGGCCACACACAGTATAGTCCATGAGGCCACACACAGTATAGTCCATGAGGCCACTCACAGTATAGTCCTGGAGGCCACACACAGTATAGTCCTGGAGGCCACACACAGTATAGTCCATGAGGCCACACACAGTATAGTCCATGAGGCCACTCACAGTATAGTCCTGGAGGCCACACACAGTATAGTCCTGGAGGCCACACACAATATAGTCCATGAGGCCACACACAGTATAGTCCATGAGGCCACACACAGTATAGTCCATGAGGCCACACACAGTATAGTCCATGAGGCCACTCACAGTATAGTCCTGGAGGCCACGCACAGTATAGTCCTGGAGGCCACACACAGTATAGTCCATGAGGCCACACACAGTATAGTCCATGAGGCCACTCACAGTATAGTCCTGGAGGCCACACACAGTATAGTCCTGGAGGCCAAACACAGTATAGTCCTGGAGGCCACACACAGTATAGTCCTGGAGGCCACTCACAGTATAGTCCTGGAGGCCACACACAGTATAGTCCTGGAGGCCACACACAGTATAGTCCTGGAGGCCACACACAGTATAGTCCTGGAGGCCACACACAGTATAGTCCTGGAGGCCACACACAGTATAGTCCATGAGGCCACACACAGTATAGTCCTGGAGGCCACTCACAGTATAGTCCATGAGGCCACACACAGTATAGTCCTGGAGGCCACACACAGTATAGTCCTGGAGGCCACACACAGTATAGTCCTGGAGGCCACACACAGTATAGTCCATGAGGCCACACACAGTATAGTCCATGAGGCCACTCACAGTATAGTCCTGGAGGCCACACACAGTATAGTCCATGAGGCCACTCACAGTATAGTCCATGAGGCCACACACAGTATAGTCCTGGAGGCCACACACAGTATAGTCCATGAGGCCACACACAGTATAGTCCTGGAGGCCACACACAGTATAGTCCATGAGGCCACACACAGTATAGTCCTGGAGGCCACACACAGTATAGTCCTGGAGGCCACACACACACAGTATACTCCTCGAGGCCACACACAGTATAGTCCTGGAGGCCACACACAGTATAGTCCATGAGGCCACACACAGTATAGTCCATGAGGCCACACACAGTATAGTCCATGAGGCCACTCACAGTATAGTCCTGGAGGCCACACACAGTATAGTCCTGGAGGCCACACACACAGTATACTCCTCGAGGCCACACACAGTATAGTCCTGGAGGCCACACACAGTATAGTCCTGGAGGCCACACACAGTATAGTCCTGGAGGCCACTCACAGTATAGTCCATGAGACCACACACAGTATAGTCCATGAGGCCACACACAGTATAGTCCTGGAGGCCACACACAGTATAGTCCTGGAGGCCACACACAGTATAGTCCTGGAGGCCACACACAGTATAGTCCTGGAGGCCACACACAGTATAGTCCATGAGGCCACTCACAGTATAGTCCTGGAGGCCACACACAGTATAGTCCTGGAGGCCACACACAGTATAGTCCTGGAGGCCACACACAGTATAGTCCTGGAGGCCACACACAGTATAGTCCTGGAGGCCACTCACAGTATAGTCCTGGAGGCACACACAGTATAGTCCTGGAGGCCACACACAGTATAGTCCTGGAGGCACACACAGTATAGTCCTGGAGGCCACACACAGTATAGTCCTGGAGGCCACACACAGTATAGTCCTGGAGGCCACACACAGTATAGTCCATGAGGCCACACACAGTATAGTCCTGGAGGCCACACACAGTATAGTCCTGGAGGCCATACACAGTATAGTCCTGGAGGCCACACACAGTATAGTCCTGGAGGCCATACACAGTATAGTCCTGGAGGCCACACACAGTATAGTCCTGGAGGCCATACACAGTATAGTCCTAGAGGCCACTCACAGTATAGTCCTGGAGGCCACACACAGTATAGTCCATGAGGCCACACACAGTATAGTCCTGGAGGCCACTCACAGTATAGTCCATGAGGCCACACACAGTATAGTCCTGGAGGCCACACACAGTATAGTCCTGGAGGCCATACACAGTATAGTCCTGGAGGCCACTCACAGTATAGTCCTGGAGGCCACACACAGTATAGTCCATGAGGCCACACACAGTATAGTCCTGGAGGCCACTCACAGTATAATCCATGAGGCCACACACAGTATAGTCCTGGAGGCCACACACAGTATAGTCCTGGAGGCCACACACAGTATAGTCCTGGAGGCCACACACAGTATAGTCCTGGAGGCCACACACAGTATAGTCCTGGAGGCCACACACAGTATAGTCCTGGAGGCCACACACAGTATAGTCCTGGAGGCCACACACAGTATAGTCCTGGAGGCCACACACAGTATAGTCCTGGAGGCCACACACACAGTATACTCCTCGAGGCCACACACATAGTATACTCGAGCCCACATACACAGTATACTCCTCGAGCCCACACACACAGTATACTCCTCGAGGCCACACACAGTATACTTCTCGAGCCCACACACACAGTATACTCCTCGAGCCCACACACAGTATACTCCTCAAGGCCACACACAGTATACTCCCTGGAGGAACAGATACCTCCCCCCCTCCTCCTCTCTGAGGCCTCACTACACCCAATAAGATGTTGACTTACGACTCTCTGTGTCCAGTCAGTGAGGTCCTCCTCAACGCTGCCAAGCACCAAACGCTACACAATCACATCTCGCCTTGTCACACTACTCAATAACTCAGTTCCCTCCACCCCCCTGGCAGCCTCTCCACCTCAGTTCCCATCACCCTCCTTCGTAGCACACGAAGCAGCAAACCTGTCATCACAAATGCAGCATAAGAAGGTCACCTGAACTCTCCATCAAGGGAGAAATGCTTAAGATAAGCTGTGGGGGAAGGATAAGCTGTAAGCTTAGTAACTCTCCTTTAAGTCTCCTTAGTCAGTCCTCTCCTCTACACACGTGTGACACACACACACACACACACACACACACACACACACACACACACACACACACGTGTGTAACACACACACACACACACACACACACACACACACAACACTGGCGAGGCTTGAACTACCATCCTAGAAATTATCAGCTTGTATATATAATAAATAATAAATAATTACAAGCTAATTTTAATGGGAAACCTATTAATCTTGGGAAAAGTTTCAGGAGTTTATATGCCATTAGAAGATATGATAGCAGCACAAAACTATGATAATAGTGGTGGTAAATATAGTAGTACTGGCAGTACTAGCACTTGTAGTGCTAGTTTTAGTACTAATAGTACTAGTAGTAGTACTAGTAACAGTACTAGTAACAGTACTAGTAACAGTAGTAGTAATAGTAACAGGAGTAGTACTAGTAACAGTACTAGTAACAGTAGTAGTACTAGTAACAGTAGTAGTACTAGTAACAGTACTAGTAACAGTACTAGTAACAGTAGTAGTACTAGTAACAGTACTAGTAACAGTAGTAGTACTAGTAACAGTAGTAGTACTAGTAACAGTAGTAGTACTAGTAACAGTACTAGTAACAGTAGTAGTAACAGTAGTAGTAACAGTAGTAGTACTAGTAACAGTACAAGTAACAGTAGTAGTACTAGTAGCAGTACTAGTAACAGTAGTAGTACTAGTAACAGTACTAGTAACAGTACTAGTAACAGTACTAGTAACAGTAGTAGTAACAGTACTAGTAACAGTAGTAGTAACAGTAGTAGTACTAGTAACAGTACTAGTAACAGTACTAGTAACAGTAGTAGTACTAGTAACAGTACTAGTAACAGTAGTAGTACTAGTAACAGTACTAGTAACAGTAGTAGTACTAGTAACAGTACTAGTAACAGTACTAGTAACAGTAGTAGTAACAGTAGTAGTACTAGTAACAGTACTAGTAACAGTAGTAGTACTAGTAACAGTACTAGTAACAGTAGTAATAACAGTAGTTGTAACAGAAGTAGTACAAGTAATAGTACTAGTAACAGTAGTAGTACTAGTAACAGTACTAGTAACAGTAGTAGTACTAGTAACAGTACTAGTAACAGTAGTAGTAACAGTAGTAGTAACAGTAGTAGTACTAGTAACAGTACTAGTAACAGTACTAGTAACAGTAGTAGTAACAGTAGTAGTACTAGTAACAGTACTAGTAACAGTAGTAGTAACAGTAGTAGTACTAGTAACAGTACTAGTAACAGTACTAGTAACAGTAGTAGTACTAGTAGTAGTACTATTAGTAGAAGTAGTGGTGATGCCAAGGGTACATTAATAGTAATGTGAAGAGTAGCCGTAGTAGTTGTAGTAACAGGGGAATTGGTACACGGGTAGTTACCTCACACATGATAGACAGGTCAGCCCGCATTATGCCACCAAATTGGCCAGTTCTGGTCAACTTTGTCATACAATTTTGTTTAACCTTCAGGGTTTTTTTTTTTTTTTGGTACCAGATAATTATGATTTGGTCATTTAATGCTATTAGTATAATTAAATTATCTAAATAATGTTGAACCTTCAACATCAGATTATATACACAAACGTGTATAACATGTTTATATTTTAACACCTCAGTGATGTTTATTATTTTCTTATGTAGAAAAATGTTGACAATATGTTTAAAATTAAGTGGTTTAAATTTTTGTTTATTGAATGGTTTACATTTTCGGGGAAATTTTAAATTTTCATTAATAATAATATATTTGCTATAATTAATATCCCAGCACACAAGACATCCCTCCGTCACCTGTAGCCACCTGCCACAGGTAACCCAACCTGATCCTGGCAACCACTGTGTCGCACAGTCTGGTGGACGTTTGGTGCTGCCCATAAACATAGGTTTCAGATCTGAACAAATCACAGCTTTTTATACTGGTGCTTTCAGGTCGTTGAGAGTCAGTAATATCTCTCCTATCAGACCTGAGTGTTTGGACTAATATACCCTTGAAGATTAAACATAATTACACCCATCCCACCCATAGCCTTTGTCTTGCTCTTACCTTCCTCACCTCTCTCTACCTCTCTCTTGCCTTACTTAATGCCCGTGTCTCCCTCGCTCTCATCAGCACCCCTCTTGTGCCAGGTAAGTCCACTACGGGCTCACCATAGCCCGTGCTACTTGCCCCGCTCCTGTGCCAGGTAAGTTACGGGCTCACCATAGCCCGTGCTACTTGGAACTTTTTGGTCCAAGTAGCGAATCTTAAACAACAACAAGAACCTCGCTCTCATTACGGGCTATTCATGCCCGTGCCACCTCTTGGGTGGCTTAATCTTTATCAATCATCAATCACAATCGACTTGACAATGGTCCAGGACGGACCGAAACATCGTCGTCTCATCTTTTGGTGTGTGGTTTAGTCATTATATCTTCAGCCTCGTTATTGTGACTCATCGTCTGCATATAGTCTTGACAACAGAGCTGGGGATACTTAGGTCTAATTCACCTTCATTCTTGTTACATGTTAATTTGGCCGCATAACATAGCACAGGAAGAACTTAACATAGCACAGGAAGAACTTAACATAACACAGGACGCACTTAACCCAATCGACGAAGCACATATACACAACACAGTACGCACTTAAGACAGTACACACTTAAGACAGAACGCACTTAACACCTGCGGTCAGCAACAGACACTCAACAACTGACACTGAGGTGCCAGTGTATACATATATATTCATCAAAACATTGTCCTCGACAATTAGGCTCGAAGCTAAACTGTTTTGAAAGCCATCCGTGCCGCTAATTTGCATAATTTACCGCCACTACTGATATCATTATGCATTTTTTAATTATTATTATTATTATTGGGGAATTTTGGCAATCTGGTTACGGTATATTGGGAGTATTTTGGCGCCGTGTGTCTCCCCCTATGGCGCCAGGGAGGGGGGGGGGGGGCAGGGGGGATGGGCGTCGGGGGACGGGCCTAGGGGAAGGGGTTGGGGGGGAGGGTTGGACACCACATTAATGGGGGTCACAAGGAAGGACTGCCACATTGTTACGGGATAAACTAGCTGCAAAGGGGAGATAGGAGTGCCACTATTTAAGAAAACAAATGTTACAGTAGTTAAGAGAGGCATTAGGGAGGTGCCTTCCTATGTAATCGCTGAATACAGAGCAACCAGTTCCTATTAACTGGTTCCTATGTCATTTTACAACTACTCATTTTTTGTATCAATTATAGCAGAAGAGAACTTGTATTAAACATACATTTCTAACACTCGAGAATCCATTTTTAAAGTTTGTTCAACATGTGAGTGCGTGTTACCCGCTGTGCCATGACATGTCAGACTACACAAATACGTGATCTGTGATGACTTAGTGGTGATAACTGATGCTCCTGTTAACTTTCAACAGTCTCGGAGTGTCAGAATACTTGATACCCATGTTTGCATTTCGTCTGTTAAATCATTTGATCTAACAGACAGCATAGAGAGGTCCTATAGACACAAAGTCCTGGTGCTGTACATATCTCTCACTTGTAGATAAAGGCAATTTCAAATTTTTTTTTAAATTGCCTTTATCTACAAATCATTCTCTCGCCTTGGTTATCCTTTGCATTTCATCAACCTTGCCATATCTCTCACTTGTTTAATATGAGTGATAAATTTATAATCTATATTTTATATTGTGACTACTTCTTCATGTTTCATATATATGTAAATATTCGAATTAATTGATTTGTTTCAAAATTTTGCTTATTCCTGAACCGATTGATGTGGCTCTGTAATCCTTTACACCACCGCCCACGGGATGGGTATGGGGTGCATAATAAAGAAAGAACTTGAATTGCTTCTCAAAATACCAATATTTCCATTATAATTAGGTGATATAACATATTTCTTTAACATATTTTATTATTAATTTGTTTGATCCAAAAATTTGAATTACCATTATATAATTAAATCTCACAAACCCATTATTTGCTCACCCATTATATTCCCATTATTTGCTCACCCATTATATTCCCATTATTTGCTCACCCATTATATTCCCATTATTTGCTCACCCATTATATTCCCATTATTTGCTCACCCATTATATTCCCATTATTTGCTCACCCATTATATTCCCATTATTTGCTCACCCATTACATGGTATTTCTATTAAATTCCATTATTCCGTTTGTCAGCCATAAATTGTATTACCATATATTATGTTCCCATTACGTGTTCCTGTTTCTATCCCCCCCCCCCCCAATTTCATGTCTTATATTTTTCCTATTATGTTTCCCAAGTTACATTTACTTTTCCATTATTTTCACTCCCACTCTGCCTTCTTGTTAACTGTCAACCACCACCACCAACCACTGTCAACCATCACCACCAACCTCCGACAGCTCCACCAACAACTATCAACCACAAACAAGCACTGTCAAGCACCCTCGTCCCAGTAACCACGCCGAGCTTCAAGGAGACGGTACAAACCACTTGACTACAAATAAACACACAGGGGACTGCGGAAATCCATGCCTGTTGGAAGACCTCACAAATTGTACACTAAAACTCACATTTAAGACGCCAGATACGACGAGGTATGTAATGTAATATCAGTTTAGCTATAATCAATAAGCCATTTGGTTGCGTTGATGGCCGTGTGGGTGGTGCAGGTTCTTTGACGCGCGAGACTGAGTGTCCTGGTGGCCTGTGATGTTGTCTTGGTGAACAATGTAGTAGTTTAGAGTGTTCAAATGTGGAGCATATTAGGCGTCACCAGGCTCACCTGGCTGGCTCGTATATTCGACTCAATGTGGCGTAGAAGATGCTACACATACTACCCTGTGTGAATATATATATATATATATATATATATATATATATATATATATATATATATATATATATATATATATATATATATATATATATATATGTGTGTGTGTGTGTGTGTGTGTGTGTGTGTGTGTTGGCCTTGTGTGTGTGTATGTCTGTGTGTTTGGGGAGGTGTACATGCTAGTTAATCGTTCTCTCTCTCTCTCTCTCTCTCTCTCTCTCTCTCTCTCTCTCTCTCTCTCTCTCTCTCTCTCTCTCTCTCTCTCTCTCTCCTCGCTTTCTTCCTCCGTCCTCTATCTTTCTCATTATCTCCTACCCCAACCCAACCCCCCCATCACAACCACTCACCACAACCCAACCACTATGAATACCACCACCACCCACCACCATCCACCTACCACCATTTCAACCACCACCAATGACCAATTCTTCATTACCCACAGCCCTCATATTCATGTTTATGGCCTATCATTATCGCTTGCTTTATGCACCAAGAGAGAATGAAAAATGCATAACTAACTCACAAATGTAAGAATGTACCCCGGCTTTATGGATAATTAAGAATTTCACTGCGAGGGTTTCGTATAATGGGTCTGGGGGAGTCCTCCTTCTCTTAGGTATTTGTGTATTTGCAATGCTTTTGCAAATGGGTTTTCTAAGGTGCAAGGTTTCTAAGGTGTAAGGTTTCTAAGGTGTAAGGTTTCTAAGGTGTAAGGTTTCTAAGTTGTAAGGTTCCTAAGGTGCAAGGTTTCTAAGGTGTAAGATTTCTGAGGTGCAAGGTTTCTAAGGTGCAAGGTTTCTAAGGTGCAAGGTTTCAAAGGTTTCAAAGGTTTCTAAAGGTGCTAAGTTTTTAAATTGCGAGGTTTCTAAGGTCGGGGTTCCAAGATATAAGGCTTAAATAGCATGAGGTTTTAATGATACGAAACTTTTAAGCGTAAGGTTTCTACTGCGTCAGGTGTGTGAGGTTCCTGGTGTGTGAGGTTCCTGGTGTGTGAGGTTCCTGGGGTGTGAGGTTCCTGGGGTGTGAGGTTCCTGAGGTGTGAGGTTCCTGAGGTGTGAGGTTCCTGGGGTGTGAGGTTCCTGGAATGTGAGGTTCCTGGAATGTGAGGTTCCAGGAATGTGAGGTTCCTGGAATACGAGGTTCCTAGTGTGTGAAGTTTCTAAAGTGGAAGGTTTCCAAGTTAGACAGTTCTTACTTTTGATAGAATTTATAATATAAAAATTCTCCAAAACGGAGGTTTCTAATATTAACATTACTTAAAAGTGAGTTTACAACGAGCAAGTTTTTGAAAGCGTGTTATATATCATTTGTAAATTTTTAAAGTCGAAGGTTATGAAGTTTCAGAATTTAAAAATGGCAAGACTTGTGAAGTTAAAGTCAGGCAACATGTTATAAATATAACTAAATATAAGATAAATATAAATAAATCTAACATGAAAAAAAACATTAACAATAAGGAGAGAGAGAGAGAGAGAGAGAGAGAGAGAGAGAGAGAGAGAGAGAGAGAGAGAGAGAGAGAGAGAGAGAGAGAGAGAGAGAGAGAGAGGGCGAGAGAGGGAGGGCGAGAGAGGGAGGGCGAGAGAGGGAGGGCGAGAGAGAGAGAGAGAGAGAGAGAGAGAGAGAGAGAGAGAGAGAGAGAGAGAGAGAGAGAGAGAGAGAGAGAGAGAGAGAGAGAGAGACCGAGACCAGTTGCCCTGTACGAAAAAATCATAGAGTAGCGGAATTACCCATAGAGCGGGTCGTGTAACTTGCTCAAAAGCAAATACCATCAAATTTGATTTCAAGTTGAAGAAAACGGCACAGTGTGTTCAGGGGTGACTTCCCAGACGGGAGTGAAGAGACGCAGAGGAGGAAAGACGGAAGAGGGTGGGGGGAATAGAAGAGAGAAGGGAAAAGGAGAGGAAAACTAAAATGGAAAAGCTGAAGATGGGGACGTAAATAAACTGAGTGGAATAGGGGAAAATTTGGGGATAAAGATGGGAAGGGAGGAAAGAAAATGGTTAAGGGTAGGAGAGTTATTTTGGAGTGAGGGATTTGAGAGGAGAAGGAAAGGGATGAAACAAGAGCACAGAAGATATAGGTAGAGAAGAGGTGGTGGAGGAGCAGTGGAAGAAGGCAACAGAGGAGTTAGAGAATGGGAAAGATGCCGTGGAAGAGATGAGACGGGGAAACAAATGAGTACAGGAAAGAACTGGGGGGAGGGGGTGATAGTCGAAGAAGAGGGGGGGGGATCTTAACGAACCAGGAACAAAGGAATAACATGTAATGAAAAAGGAAGGAGGAAAGAGGCGCAGAGTGCGGAAGAAGTACAAGCTGAGAGGCGAAGAAAGGGTAGAATAGAGAGAAAGAGGAGGTAAATAGAGAGAATGGAAGATAAGAATAATAGGATAAAGCGTGGTTAAGGAAGCAATGGAAGAGGGCGGAGGGGGGGGGGTGAAAGAGGTAATTAAGGGAAGGAGCAGAAAGGGGAACAGGTAGGAGAAAGGAGAACTCGGAAAGGAAAACAACGATGAATGGAAGAGAGGAAAGGTATGTAGGGAATGACGAAGAGACATTAGGAAGTGAAGAAAAGGAGTAAAAAGGAGGTAAACGTATATGAAACTAGAGAGAGAGAGAGAGAGAGAGAGAGAGAGAGAGAGAGAGAGAGAGAGAGAGAGAGAGAGAGAGAGAGAGAGAGAGACAGAGTGAGAGAGAGAGAGAGAGAGAGACAGAGACAGAACAAAAAAAAATGATAGGGAGCAAACGTTAATCAAACGAGAACAGAATACAAGGAGGAACAAGAAGAATAACAAGACGAGAGAGCAAAATCAAAACAATTATAAACAATAAGAAAGACAAGAGAAAGAACAAAAGGTTACAAAAAAAAAGCGTCAAAAGTAAGAGAGGGAAGGGCGAACAGGTGTAAAGAAACGGGAGAGTAACGGGGGAGGGAGAGAAGGGCCGCGGACAGTGTGGAAAAGCTTAATGGAACGGGGAAGGGAATTAAGCTGAGCATGAGGAAGTTAGTAGCAGGGGGAGGCGATGTATGGAACAGGCAGGGGAAAGGAGGTAAAGATAAGGGGAGAGGGAGGGGAGGGGGGGGGATTTAAGGGAAAGGGAAGTGGTGAATGACACAGGGAGGGGAGGGTAAGCTGTGAGGAAGGGAGAAAGGGAGAGGGAAGGGGGGAAAAGGGAAAGGGGAAAGGAACACTCAGGAGAAAGCGCCAAGTCATTACGACTATATGGCACTGGGAAGGGGGTCATGATAAGGATTTGGGATGGGACGGGGGGCAAGGAATGGTGCCCAATCACTTGGACGGTCTGGGGATTGAACGTCGACCTGCATGAAGCGAGACCGTCGTTCTACCGTCCAGCCCAAGTGGTTGGACAAGGGGGGGGGGAAAGGGAGAGGAATGGATGAAAGGAAGTAAGGAGAAAAGGAAGGTTTGTCATGGGAAAGTGAGAGCAAAAAATCTATAGTTTTTCTCTTCAGTTACAAGACCTTGTGAGTGACGGTGGCCTCCAGGCACTTGCACAGCCACACCCTCCCAGTCACACCACTGTAACACAGCCACACCACTGTAACACAGCCACACCACTGTAACACAACCGCACCACAACCACACCACCGTAACACAGCCACACCACAACCACACCACCGTAGCACAGCCACACCATTACACAACCAAAGTAACACAGCCACACCACTGTAACACAGCCACACCACCGTAACACAGCCACACCACCGTAACACAGCCACACCACTATAACACAGCCACACCACTGTAACACAGCCACACCACCGTAACACAGCCACACCACCGTAACACAGCCACACCACCGTAACACAGCCACACCACCGTAACACAGCCACACCACCGTAACACAGCCACACCACTGTAACACAGTCACACCACCGTAACACAGTCACACCACTGTAACAGTCACACCACTGTAACACAGTCACACCACTGTAACACAGTCACACCACTGTAACACAGCCACACCACTGTAACACAGTCACACCACTGTAACACAGTCACACCATAACACAACCACACCAATGTCCTCTCAATGTTTGCTGATGATACAAAAATTATGAGAAAAATCGAAACAGA
This sequence comes from Procambarus clarkii, assembly GCF_040958095.1. Classification (NCBI taxonomy): domain Eukaryota; kingdom Metazoa; phylum Arthropoda; class Malacostraca; order Decapoda; family Cambaridae; genus Procambarus; species Procambarus clarkii. The sequence goes on along the minus strand of NC_091170.1, from coordinate 39,475,529 downwards.
TGAAGATAGACAGAGACTACAGGACGACCTGGACAAACTAGAGGAATGGTCTAGAAAATGGCTACTAAAGTTCAACTCAGGAAAGTGTAAAGTAATGAAATTAGGCGAAGGGAGCAGAAGGCTGAACACAAGGTACCATCTGGGAGGTGAAATCCTGCAAGCGTCAAATAGAGAGAAAGATCTGGGGGTCGATATCACACCGAAACTGTCCCCAGAGGCCCACATCAAAAGGATATCATCAGCGGCATATGCTAGACTGGTCAATATAAGAACTGCCTTTAGAAACTTGTGTAAGGAAACGTTCAGGACTCTGTATACCACTTAAGTAAGACCAATCCTGGAGTATGCAGCTCCAGCCTAGAGTCCATACCTAGTTAAACACAAGACGAATTTGGAGAAGATTCAGAGGTATGCCACCAGACTGGTCCCGGAACTGAGAGGAATGAGTTACGAGGAAAGGCTAAGGAAGCTGAACCTCACAACCCTGGAAAACAGAAGAGTAACGGGAGACATGATAACCACCTACAAAATTCTCAGGGGAATTGACAGGGTGGACAAAGACAAACTCTTTAGCAAGGGCGGAACACGAACAAGGGGACACAAGTGGAAACTTAGTACCCACATGAGCCACAGGGACGTTAGAAAGAATTTTTTCAGTGTCAGAGTAGTTAACAAATGGAATGCATTAAGTAGTGTTGTGGTGGAGGCTGATTCCATACAGTTTCAAATATAGATATGATAGAGCCCAGTAGGCTCAGGAATCTGTACACCAGTTGATTGACAGTTGAGAGGCGGGACCAAAGAGCCAGAGCTCAACCCCCGCAAACACAACTAGGCGAGTACAACTAGGTGAGTACACCATAATACAACCACACCATAACAGTACAACAAAAACAACATACCACCCCCCCCCCTCTCATTATAACCTCTGTAACATTCATACTTACGACACGAGAGCCTCTTGTGAGAAGCCAGCCCTAAAGAGCCCTCCCAAGCGAGGCCCCCCTCCCCTCCCCCCGGCCACTAACCAGCCAACCAGGAGCGTCAGAGGGTGACCTGAGGTGAGAAAGGTCATCAAGAAAGTATGAGAGGTCGCTGGGAGCCGCGGTGGGAAGGTCAGGCCAGGTGAATATTACAGGTGAGTCCTGAATGAGTGATCGCCCCGCCCCCCTCCACCCCTGTCTAATTGAATGTGGTGCACCTGTACCTGTTTATTATTTATTGACCCGCACCTGTCCTTCCTGCCTACCTGGGGTCCACTTCTCTCAAATATGTAGACTCTTGTGTGTCTTTAGAAATACACAACACTGAATTACATATTATATGCATGTACATTATTATATTTATATATATATATATATATATATATATATATATATATATATATATATATATATATATATATATATATATATATATTGTACTCTCTACCTGCTCACAAGATGACTATCTCTGCTTAAACTTTACATTCTTTCCGCGGATTTCTCCCTCTCACAGGAGTGTCAGGTAAGCATGATACACTTCTGAAGTTCAAGTCAGAAGCCGTCCTCAACCTCCGTCAAGATGACTCACAATGGAAACAACCAATTCTTCCCGTCAGACTTGTTAGCCGTGGTCTCTGCGGAGCCTCCCAGATGGCTCTGCCAGCCTTCATTTCCTCCTCATCTGCATCGAACGATCTTGTGAAAGCAATCCTCCCAGAACCCTTTAGCTGACTCTTCAGGGATACATCATCCTGTCTTCACTTATGGTTCCCGTTGTTAGGATGCTCTCGCAGCGTCAGCGCTCATACCAGACCCAACCAAAACATGAACAGTCCAGCTGGGACAGCCCAGCGGTGGAAACAAAGGGCCATGCTCCATGCTGCACCTCCGTGGCAGCAAACAGCTCGTCTGGGTGCTCCCCATGCAGGGGACTTTCATTTAGCAGTATCTATGTCCGGCACATGTCTTGATCCTGACACCCCTCCGTGCTGCAGTGGTCACCCCACCTTGCTGGCCCAGTTCACACGTATATAAGTGTGAATTGTACAAGTGTAACACGGTAAAAACTGCCATATATGGCTTGAATGATCTCTACACTGCAGAATCTCTGATCATTGGCATGCGACACAATATAGATTACAACATATGTTGTACCTAATAGACCAAGTTGCCTAACAAGACGCATTTTCCTGATACATTGTTGTTCAAAAAATAAAATCCTTATGGAATGATGAAACTTACATTATGTAGGAATTATTTTTTTTATTTCAGTCAAAATTAATATAGAAATTTGATCAAAACTTATATAACCTAACCTAACCTAACATAAACAAGTCAGTAATTCATGTTCCTATTATATTAATACTGTTAGGAAAGAAACAATTTTGAAAGAAATTAAAAAAAAACGAAAATCGTTGCATGCTAGGCAAATCGGACCTTACTAAGCCAAGTAGTACATATATATAAATATATATAAATATATATATATATATATATATATATATATATATATATATATATATATATATATATATATATATATATATATATCGTACCTAATAGCCAGAACGCACTACTTGGCGTAGTAAGCAAAAAAAAAAAAATCAGTTGATTGACAGGTGAGAGGCGGACCCAAAGAACCAGAGCTCAACCCCCGCAAGCACAACTAGGTGAATACACACACACACACACACACACACACACACACACACACACACACACACACACACACACACACACACACACACACAGGGGCCTCGTAGCCTGGTGGATAGCGCGCAGGACTCTTAATTCTGTGGCGCGGGTTCGATTCCCGCACGAGGCAGAAACAAATGGGCAAAGTTTCTTTCACCCTAAGTGCCCCTATTACCTAGCAGTAAATAGATACCTGGGAGTTAGTCAGCTGTCACGGGCTGCTTCCTGGGGTGTGTGTGTGTGGTGTGAAAAAAAAAAGTAGTTAGTAAACAGTTGATTGACAGTTGAGAGGCGGGCCGAAAGAGCAAAGCTCAACCCCCGCAAAAACACAACTAGTAAACACAACTAGTAAACACACACACACACACACTAAACTGGAAAAGGTTCAAAGGTTTGCCACCAGACTAGTACCCGTGCTGAGAGGTATGAGCTACGAGGAGAGACTACGGGAATTAAACCTCACTTCGCTGGAAGACAGAAGAGTTAGGGGGGACATGATCACCACATTCAAGATTCTGAAGGGAATTGATAGGGTAGATAAAGACAGTTTATTTAACACAAGGGGAACACGCACAAGGGGACACAGGTGGAAACGGAGAGCCCAAATGAGCCACAGAGATATTAGAAAGAACTTTTTTAGTGTCAGAGTGGTTGACAAATGGAATGCATTAGGGGGTGATGTGGTGGAGGCTGACTCCATACACAGTTTCAAGTGTAGATATGACAGAGCCCAATAGGCTCAGGAATCTGTACACCTGTTGATTGACGGTTGAGAGGCGGGACCAAAGAGCCAGAGCTCAACCCCCGCAAACACAACTAGGTGAGTACAACTAGGTGAGTACACCGCCCGCCTCCCTTCCTACCTTCCCTATCTCCACTACTCTACTCTCCCCTATCCCTTCTTCCCCTTTGTATCCCTATCCTCCCCATTCTCCCCTCTCCCTTCCTCCATCTCTCTCTCTCTCTCTCTCTCTCTCTCTCTCTCTCTCTCTCTCTCTCTCTCTCTCTCTCTCTCTCTCTCTCTCTCTCTCCCACGCACTTGTTTCGTTGACGAGTACAAACGAATCTGCACCGATGTGAATGTTGGCATACAAGCCCAGCCATACACACTCACTCACCAAGCCCACACACACACACTCACACACTCTCCAAGCCGACACTCACACACTCACACACTCTCCAAGCCGACACATACACACTCACAGACACCCTCACCAAGCACACCCATACACACGCACACACTCACCAAGCCCACCCATACACACTCACACTCTCTCAAGCCGACACGCACACACGATGAAAATTATGTATAAAAATTAGGCGGACTCCATTAGGCGGATTTCTGTGCCCAATAGGCTCAGGAATCTGTACACCAGTAGATTGACGGTTGACAGATGGGACCAAAGAGCCGAAGCTCAACCCCCGCAAGCACAACTAGGCGAGTACTATGCGCCACCCCCACCCGCAAACACACAGAGCATACAGTCCCGCTCCTGTGCCAGGTACGTCCACTATGGGTTCGCCATAGCCCGTGCTACTTGGAACTTTTTGTTGTTGCAACGTAGCTGAATCTAAAACAACAACAACAACAAATACACAAACACACGCACGCACATACTGAATAAGCCCACACATACATACATACATACATACATACATACATACATACATACATACATACATACATACATACATAGATACATACATTCACACACACACATTAACACAAGCATACACACGCACAGGTCCTCAAAACCGAGAGAACAGTGCTCAAAACTCGTCCTCCAAAGAGCCTGGGTTCGATTCCCGGTCGAGGCAGAAACAAATGACCAAAGTTTCAATCACTTGATGTCGTTTTCACCTATTAATAAATAGGTACCTGGGAGTTAGACTGTTGCTACGGTCTTCGTGTGGGGGAGAGAGAGAGAGAGAGAGAGAGAGAGAGAGAGAGAGAGAGAGAGAGAGAGAGAGAGAGAGAGAGAGAGAGAAATATATATATGTAAAAAATATAATACAGGAAAATAGGTCGGGCGTGGGTACATTAGATAACCGACGATCGGAAAGACGGGGTCCAAGAGCTAAGAGTTCACTCCCTCAGTCCTACTCCCCCACCTGATCGTCCCGTCTGTATGCCGAAGATGTTTTAGAGAACTTATTTCCTACCAACACAGCGCGGTGACCCTCCGGTAGTCACAACATATTCACCGTACATACAAGTGCACACACTTTAAAAACGGCTAAATATTATTATTATTATTATTGAGTAATCCAGTGACATAATACAGGTGTCAATTACATTGATACAAATTCATTTCACGAAATCCGTGATAAGTTTAAGGCAGACGGGACAATATTTATGATATAGTTTTCAAATATATTTGTATTTGAAATACAAATATAGTTTTCAAATACAAATATAATTTGTATTTGAAAACTATATCATAAATATAGTCCCGTCTGCCTTAAACTTATCACGGATTTCGTGAAATGAATTTGTATCAATGGTCAAGACCGATGCAGATGCAGGTGTAGTGACGTTCCATCACCGTCGCTATCGTTGACACAATACTGAATCAACGATAACGCAACGTTATTATTCAATTACATTCATAGTAATGTCGTCAGGAAGTCATTGAGTGTGGCGTCGCCACAGGAGTGGTCGTCAAGGTCATTACTACTGATTACTCGGGATCACGTAATTACGTGATATATCACGTAATTACGTGACATATCACGTAATTACGTGACATATCACAGCAGACGGTTAGTGAGCTAGTTTAACAATGCTTCAGCAATAACAAAGCCTTCAAGACTCACAGTAAAGTGCCACAGTACTTGGTGGTATGGTAATACCTCACAGAGATCCAGCCTGCTTTGTTATCTTGAGGTTATCTTGAGATGATTTCGGGGCTTTTTAGTGTCCCCGCGGCCCGGTCCTCGACCAGGCCTCCACCCCCAGGAAGCAGCCCGTGACAGCTGACTAACACCCAGGTACCTATTTTACTGCTAGGTAACAAGGGCATAGGGTGAAAGAAACTTTGCCCATTGTTTCTCGCCGGCGCCTGGGCTCGAACCCAGGACCACAGGATCACAAGTCCAGTGTGCTGTCCGCTCGGCCGACCGGTATCCCCATGTGCGTAGGTTGTGTACACACAGAAATCACAATAACCTGATTTATCAAGTGAACAAGTCCACAAGGGTGGATTCGAACATTCTGTGCGTAGGTTCGAACCCTCATCACGGCCCTGGTGGATGTGTCCTGCGTTGTGGCTCTTCACAGCATTATGAAAGTTACAAAAACAAAAATAATGGCACGGAGCGCTTTCTGTCTATTTTCTTTTCTGATTCCCGTGGAGAATGGGGGCGTTGGGGCAAGTTTCATTATGCCTGATGCCTCTGTTCACCTAGCAGTAATTATGTACCCTGAAGTTTGCCAACTATTGTGGGTTGAAACCCGGGGGACGTCACTCGTTTGGTCGAGGCCCTATTGGGGGAACTCGATAAGCCATTAACGGCTAATTACAATAGCAGTTTTATTTTTTTGTGAAATGGCTCACATGTGAATCGCAGTTATCCATCAAATATGAAATGCATTCCTATATTACTTTTTTAGTGAACGGGTCGACCCCAAAAGTTATGTTAATTAAGTGTTGGGAGTCCGGATCGACCTGGCATGTCTGTCTCACTCTCCATATCTTTGTCTCTCTTTATCTCTCTCTCTCTTTCTCCTTGTCTATTTATCTTTCTTTATCTGAACTGAAACTCTCGGCTCAATGCTGTACCATTTCTCTAGGCTTCATCACGTGCTGTAGACGTGGGCCGAAGATTCAGAACGGTACACGATTTCGCGTGGGTACCAGGGTACTCGTGGGTACCAGGGTACTCGTGGGTACCAGGGTACTCGTGGGTACCAGGGGTACTCATGGATACCAGGGGTACTCGTGGATACCAGGGGTACTCGTGGGTACCAGGGGTACTCGTGGGTACCAGGGTACTCGTGGGTACCAGGGTACCCGGGTTCTGAGTATGGTCGTATGTATATTCACTATTTCTGCCAGCAGCTGGGCTCTTGGACCACACCTTACTAACCTTCCGTTGTGTAAAGTACTGACTTCCGACCTTTTTTCCTCTATCATATCTACTGCATATGTCTGTCTGTCTGTCTGTCTGTCTGTCTGTCTGTCTGTCTGTCTGTCTGTCTGTCTGTCTGTCTGTCTGTCTCTCTCTCTCTCTCTCTCTCTCTCTCTCTCTCTGTCTCTGTCTCGCTCTGTCTCTCTCTCTCTCTCACACTCTCTCTCTCACACACACACACACACCCAGGAAGCAGCCCGTAGCAGCTGTCCAACTCCCAGGTACCTATTTCCTACTAGGTAACAGGGGCATCAGGGTAAGAGAAACTCTGCCCATTTGTTTTCCGCCATCGCCGGGGATCAAACCCGGACCCTAGGATTACGAGTCCCAAGCGCTGTCCACTTAGCCACAGGCCCTTACATACAGATATACAGACCTGTGTCTGTATATCTGTATATATTTTAATTATTCATATCTAATTCAATCAAATCTTTGGGGACAAGATTGTAGAAACTTGTATACAAAAGAAGAGAAGATCAACACATGAGGAGAGAAACGAAGGACTGGAGAAGGAAGCTGGATGATTGAGAATAAAGAAGTGAGAGAGAAAATACAGGTAATCAAAGTTATACAATGAGAATGACCTCTGGTCTGCCAGCGAGCGTCCAACACCATCAATGATCAATAAGATGAGCAACGTCTGACAGCTGTTACCCGCCTCCTCCAAGCACCAGATGGTTAACTAGTCATGGGGAGATGGTCCTTACCTTACTGACCGGTAAGTCACTCCGGAGGATTCTCTTCAACTCACAAAAGCCCTTCTTGGCTAAGCTGACGCATTCAGATAAGAGCTCACTCACCTGCCCTGGCACACCTAGAGTGCAACCTCCATGCAGTCACTCAGCCACACTCTCCTACCTTACCCAACCACCCCAACGCCCTGGCACACACCTGGAGTGCAACCTCCATGCAGTCACTCAGCCACACTCTCCTACCTTACCCAACCACCCCAACGCCCTGGCACACACCTGGAGTGCAACCTCCATGCAGTCACTCAGCCACACTCTCCTACCTTACCCAACCACCCCAACGCCCTGGCACACACCTGGAGTGCAACCTCCATGCAGTCACTCAGCCACACTCTCCTACCTTACCCAACCACCCCAACGCCCTGGCACACACCTGGAGTGCAACCTCCATGCAGTCACTCAGCCACACTCTCCTACCTTACCCAACCACCCCAACGCCACAGCCAGTAGCTCGAGTGACAGTTGCAGTCTCAGCGATAAATATTGGTCGGGGGCCGGATCAGGCACAGAAAATTGATGAGCTAATGAATACAGTAGAAAGACAAAGCAAAATTATGTAAAAGCTCAGCGTGCAAACAAGTGAGCAAAGCAAGGAAATCTTGCAGCAAAAGACGATGATAACCAGTCTTCAGGAATCTGTGGGAGTGTTGAATGGGTGCAGGTCACACCACCCTGGAGTACCACCATGAGTGCCCTGGTAGCGAGCACCCCTTGAGGTGCTTTCGGGGCTTAGCGTCCCCGCGGCCCGGTCGTCGACCAGGCCTCCTGGGGTCCCCTGTGTTGACCCCAGCCCTCACACCAGCTGGGCACCCTGGGTGAGGGTACCCGAGCCCTCACGGACGCGGTGCGCTAACAGAGGGGAACTACTCAACACGGGAGAGCAAAGTGCTGAAGATGCAGATAACAATGCAACTGATCATGATAATGAACTAAATGCCAGTGAGAGTGAGAATTGTAATGAAGATGTTGGAGACGATGAAGTGAATACAGGTGCTGATAAAAGTTATTGGAAGGACACTAGCAGTGAAGATGATGGTGGAGGTGGATGTCCGCCTCAGACCGTACACGCCACATCCCAGATGGTTCAGCCGTAAGGGGATTACAGATCTGGTGTCAGGTGATGTGCTGACCGATGGGTTGGGGGGAAACACCGTAATAAAGCACTACAAACAGTATCAGAATATAATAAAGTGTATGATACTGCAGACTGATAAAGTAAAAACAAGGAACACTGGCGACCACTCAACCTAATAAAGACAAGTACAGTGTCTTCAAGATACTCAGTTGGAATATTGCTTCTCTTAGAAAACAGTATTCTGACCTCCATCATAAGGTTATGACTGAAGACATAGATATTGTCTGCCTCCAGGAAACCCTAACTCCCGCAGGTAAAACCACGCAGAATCTGCCTAGTTATCAGTGCTATAATCCCAGATCAAAGAATGCGTGTCTCATGTATGTTAAAAAATCCCTGCCGCATGAGCCACTTCCCGCCCAACAACGAGAGGGGTTTCAATATCCTGGTATCCGGGTACACGTTGGTAACTCTACACTTAATGTTTTGAATGCCTATGCACCTACTGGCCTCCTCCAATACCTAATTTTGACCTACCTAATTTTGCGCGTACTGACCCTACAATCCTATTTGGAGATTTAAATGCTAAACACAAACAATTAGGGGATCAACTCACAAACACCAACGGGAGAAGATTGTTGGCGCTTCTCGATGCATATGATGATGTTCAAATTATTAGTAAGAATCAGTCAACGCAAATATATGGAGGAGTCCTAGATAGGTGCATTGGCTTTAACCTGTCATACACTACTCATGAGACTGATATTATAGATGACTTAATGTCTGACCATTTAGCCATAACAGCTAACATACACGTGGCTAATGTTGACCTACCTGGCACTAAGCTGAGTAGACGCAGGCTAACAGTAAGGAAAGAGCAAGAAAAATTCCTTATAGATAGCACTGAACATTGGTATAACAATTATGAGCCTGAGAATGTACAACAGTTTTATGATGACCTCGTGAATAATACCTATGAGGCCATCAACAATAGTGAGTCACACCAAACAAAAAGAAGTACTGGTAAACAGGTCAGCCACAACCAGTACTATGATGATGCTAAACTGAAAGAGCTTAAATCAATTGCTAGACAGACAGGTAAAGCATATAAGAGCCTTAGAACTCCTCAAATGTTAAAACTGTTTCAGGTCGCGCTTGCAGCGGCAAGGGAGAGAATGACTGAACTCAGACAAACTGAATGGGAGGGTTTTGTTAGTGGACTTTACCTGCATACTCCCCTGGGCAAAGCCTGGAAAGGCGTAAACAAAATTTTTGGTAAAAACAATAGACAAGTTTCACAGCCAAACCCGCTACAGAAAGCCAATCAGTTAATTACAAAATGGGCTCAGATCTCCAGCTTTGGAATGTTACCAGCAAGCACTAGGGAGAAGTTGCAGGCGAAGTCCAAAGACAGAAATGCTGTCATTAACTTCATGTTGAGCAAGCAACATGATGAATGTGATGTTCCATATACAGATTATGATTTGGATGCAGCCCTCTCCAGGGGCAGTAGCACTGCTCCTGGTGAGGACGGTATCACCTATGATATTCTAAGACTCCTACATCGTGTACCCGGTAACCCATTATTAGAATTGTTTAATGCCAGTTATGTCACTGGGCAGTTGCCAGTATCATAGACCACCAGTCTTACGGTACCTGTACCAAAGCCTGGCCAACCTGATGCTTTCCGTCCCATCTCACTGACCAGTTGCATGTGCAAAACCTTTGAGAGAATGGTGCTTAATAGATTATTGTATAGAGTTAATGAGCACATGTCACCTGATATCAATGGTTTCACACATGGTAAAAGTGTACACAACTGTATCACAACCTTTCTTACTGTTCATGGAGATAAAAGGCACAAGTACACAACATTTCTTGATTTAAAAAATGCCTTTGATATTGCTAATAGGGAAGTGATTATGTATGAATTAGCGAGAATGGATATAGGTGGACAATTATTACAATGGATACGAGGCTATCTTACCAACCGGAAGTCCTCTGCACTGTTCCAAGGCTACAACAGTGAAACTAAATTAATGCAACTAGGCACCCCACAAGGAGGAGTACTCAGTCCTACCTTGTTTAATGTTCTAATTAATGCCTTACTAAAATCAATCCAAACTAGTCCGGCAAACATCACTATCAGCTATGCAGATGACATCCTTGTGCATACTAAAACCCACCGCGAAATGCAAACAATATTAAGTTGTATTCATACAGCTTGTGAGAGCCTTGGTCTTGTAATCAACGCTGCTAAAACTAAGGTATTTAACAGACAAATTGGTAATCGCGAAAGTGGACCACGAAAACTAAAGATAGACAACATACCAATAGACTATGTTCCTTCTTTCAAATACCTTAGTGTCTCTGTCCGTTGTACCTCAACTGCGGTCAATAAGTTACATCAACAATGTAGAGACAGACTCAAGGCTCTCAGAACTGTAGTGGGGTACAGCCCGAAATACGGTGTTAATATGAGAATAGCAAAAATTATGTACTTAGCATATATACGGTCTCTGATAGACTATCATGCACCAGCTTTAGTCCTGCAAAATGGCAAAAGCATTGATAGACTGGAAAAAATGCAAAATGAAGCACTCGGAATCATACTTGGCTGTCCTATAAATACTAAAGATCTCAATATGCGGAAAGAATTAAGCATACTTAGCATTCAAAATAGAATATTTGAAATCAATCTTTTGATGGGACTAAAGCTTCTGCGTGATAACGAAAACAACATTGTGTCTGTTGAACTGTTAGAACACATACGTAATGGAACCAGCGAGTCTAAATTGATTCAAAGAACAGCTACACATATTCAAATGATGGGACTGCACGATATATAAACAGATGGACCAGTACAGCACTTCCTTCCACCCTGGCAGATAGTACCTTTTGACATCCTGTCTCCTGCATACTCCACCAAGAAACTATTCACAAACAACCCTCATGCTCAGCTTACTGCTAAATTTAGCACCCTAGAACACATTCACAATATACAAACTAAAAACAACATCGAACAGACCATATACACTGACGGGTCACTCAATACAGCTACAGGGAGGGCAGGAAGTGCTGTTATTGCTCATCAGCCCGATGGCAGCACAATTTAAAGGAATATAAGAGTTAGTAACTGGGCGTCCACAATGCAAGCTGAGTTGGTAGCAATACTGGTAACACTCGAAATTATTGACAACACTGAAGTAGACAGCTTAATTATATCCGACTCTCTTTCCTCACTACTAGCAATAAACAGTTTGCAATCAAGTAATAACGTGCTTGTCTCAGAAGCCAGACATAGATACATAAGCATACTTAATTAACAAGGGGTAAATATAAAAATGTTGTGGATTCCTTCTCACATTGGCCTGCAGGAACATGACAAAGTTGACGCCCTTGCTAAGGTTGCAGTAAATAAAGACATTATTGAACGGAATCTTGAGTTATCAAATAGGTCCCTTAAAAGTGTCATTAGATGAGAACTATTGGGTGAATTTGAAGAAAGCAGAACAGTACAAACTGGAACTAGCAAGTCCATTGTTTATCACAATGAAATGTGTGAAGTAAAACATGTGTATGGGGCAAGTACCAAAATAAGCAGACCAACAGACGTTGTCACAGCTTAAATAAGACATGGCTACAAGTATCTCTGGCAGTTTGGCTTGTATAGGGATCTAGATGAAGTAAAATGTAAAGTGTGTGGACAAAGACAGGGACACACTCGAACACTATATCTTGGACCGTAATAAAATTCAACCATTTACTAACAAAAAAAAAAAAGAGAGGAGAGAAGGTTGTGGCCAGTGAGGGGCGTGGGGGGGGGGGAGGAACTCAGAGCTTGGCTCAGTTTGGTAGACAACTATTAGGTCTCCTCTCTCTGTGTCCTGACTCAGCATAACAAGTGTGGCCATCAACCCGTCCATCTAATAGAGCGTCGCATTCTGACGCATACTTTACATAAGGACAAAAATTGTCGTGCTGGTAGGTAGCGGCTGGCGAAATTGACAAACTGTACCGTTTTCTGTTTTGGGTTCTCTGGTAGGTTACGAGAGGACGCTTTAGTGCGACAGTTTCTTCCAGCCCGTCCTCCAAACAAAGACCCTAAAGTAATTCCATGCACCCGCCAAACCCCAGCTGTTTATGAATGAAAAAGGTTTACAAACGACTTATCTGTTGACGTTCGAACACTTCCGGAACAAGTGCTTCACTGACGACTTTTGTTCGAACCACAACGCTGTAAATGCTTCACCCACGTACTACAAATACAAATAATCGCCAACAGAACCTAAACACCTAACCTATGCCTATATATGCACAATATGCTAATATATTATAATAATAATTTACATTGGAGAAAATTCCTGTTTTGAATAAAGAGCATGTTAAAATTTAGGAATGCGTCTGTAGGGTCGACCGCTGGATGTAATGGACTTGAGTCGAGGACTGGTTGGTTTCTTGACGTTGGCGAACCTTAGGAGGACCGGCTTGGTGGTGCATTGTAGTACCCCATACTACCCCCATACACCTCCGATGGGTGGGTGTGTTAGCCGTCCACACTCACTCATCTGTCCATACTCACCCACCCTCCAGGCCACTTCACCCACTCATGCTTACTCTCTACAGCTACTCACCCACTCAAGCTTACCCTCCTGCGTCATTCACCCAACTCGCCTGGCATTTCAAACTTGCAGACCTGCGACAACCCACCAACCCACCCAGGCACAGTACCCACCTACCAACCCACTCAAGCCAACCCACGAACCCACCCACCAATCTTTCCTCCTCCTCACAACAAGCCTCACCTCCCCTCTACACAAGACCATCATATCCACCTACTCACACAAACCTCTTTTCCACCCCCCCCCCCCACCATAAACTCCCCCCACCCCCGTTCCGCCTAACCCCCACTCCCCCTCCCAAAACAACCCCTCCCCCCCATTCCACTTCTCCCCACACAAACTACCCCCCTCCCCCCCCCCTCCCCCCCGCGCCTGCTGGCAGAGAGCAAGAGTAATCTTGTATTGATGCCGGCGACATTTCAGATGTGGAACTTGTGGAATATGTAGAAATAACACGTACACAAAGAACATTACACCCCCCCCACCTCCTTCCCCATACCGCCTCCCCTACTATCACCCCCCCCCTCCTCTCACCCCTTACCTACCCCCCTCACCCCCCTTTTCGCCGGATTTGTCTCTTTAAATGGAGCCTTGACATTTGTGACTGGTCCATCTTGTATGACTGGCAATCACGAGTCATATCTCATGGAAGGAGCTTTGTTTCGGGGGCACACACTCCCCCCCCAGACCCCTCGACACCCTAACATACCCCTCCCTACACCCCCCCCCCCGACCCCTAGACACCCCTCACATACCCCTCCCTACACCCCCCCCGACCCCTAGACACCCCTCACATACCCCTCCCTACACCCCCCCGACCCCTAGACACCCCTCACATACCCCACCCTACACCCCCCCGACCCCTAGACACCCCTCACATACCCCTCCCTACACCCCCCCGACCCCTAGACACCCCTCACATACCCCACCCTACACCCCCCCCGACCCCTAGACACCCCTCACATACCCCTCCCTACACCCCCCCGACCCCTAGACACCCCTCACATACCCCACCCTACACCCCCCCCCCGACCCCTAGACACCCCTCACATACCCCACCCTACACCCCCCCCCCGACCCCTAGACACCCCTCACATACCCCTCCCTACACCCCCCCCCCAACACAACCACTAACCCCATTTCCTCCCCCCACCTACACCTCCACCCCATCAATACACACTACACCCCCTACTCTCCCCTACACCCCCTACTCTCCCCTACACCCCCTACTCTCCCCTACACCCCCTACTCTCCCCTACACCCCCTACCCCGTGTACGCCGCGTCATTAACTATGTAAACAAAGAATGATAACATTTCTAGCCAATAAAAAATCCCCTGGTGCCAACCAATCACAGTGCAGTGATCTCAGTGCCAATGGTATCAGCGTCCTTCACAGTGTACCGTTACCCCTTACTTCACAGTGCACCGTGCTTACTCTCTACAGGATCCTAAAGGAGCTCCTTTAGGACCCTTCTGAAGATGTATTAATATACGAAAGTACTTACTTAAGTAAGGAAATTCCTCTTTCAATTCTTCCTCCGTGGTCTGACACTCACATTTTTAATCACGTGTTTATTTTTCGTGATTTACACACACACACACACACACACACACACACACACACACACACACACATTATTTATATATATACCGCCAATCACAAGACCATCATATAAAACAAAAAATATTGAGAAGATTCGTGTTAGAATCATTAATCTTTCTCTTTCGGTCATATTCAACTATATTATATATATATATATATATATATATATATATATATATATATATATATATATATATTTCATTGAATATGACCGCATATTCTGTATTTATTATTTTCTGGTTTAGGGCTTCTATCCCTCTAACTATTTTCTTAGCATCAGGGCTTATTTGAAATAGGAGTTCTCCAAAACTCATTTTCGTACTTTTAAGGTGAAGAAAAGAAGTGATTTACTATAGAGTGTATTACACTTATTTGTATAATTTGCACGACGTTTCGAACCTCCATGGTTCATTCTCAAGTGAACAGATTTTACAATACTAGTTGATTTTATACCCGCATTAGGTCAGGTGATAATATAATGAAGGTGAAAACATGGGGGGATACATAAGGGATAAACATAGGGGCTGCAGAAGGCTTATTGGCCCATACGAGGCATCTCCTATCTAAACACAAAGATTAATCCAGTGTAATTGGCCTGTTATGTTGGACATTGTCTTCTGTGTTGGCATCGATATGTTCTTGTCTTGTCCTTACTCTCATGGTGGGTAGAGTAAATAGTTCCGTGATTTGGGTGTTCATGGTAGGTCGCTCTATTCTTATGTGAATTGCCTCAAGAATTTGTAATCTTCTTGAATCTTGGGTTTTGTCTATTATGCAAGTATTCTTGTTCAACATTTCTCTTGTTAGAGTAATGTCATGGGCTTGTCTCATGTGATTCCTAGGGGCACCAGATTGAAGATGGCATGTCAAACGCCTCGTCAGCTTGGTCGACGTCATACCTATGTACTTACATTGAAGGTTACATCCTTCGTGGGGGCAAGTGTACATGTATACAACGCTTGACTGCTGTAGAGGGTTCTCCGTCGGCTTCGGGCTGTTTTTGATAAGGAGTTCGGAAGTCTTCTTGGTTTTGTAGAATATTATCAGGTTTATGTTTTGGTTAGGAGTAGTGCTTTTTACTCCTTTACGGATTATTTCTTTCATTATTCTTTCCTCTTTTATATGTTCACTGTGCATGGTTGATTTGTAATATAATTTTATTGGGGGTGTTGTGGTTTCTGTTCTGGGTTCTGAATTATACCAACGGTCCAAGTGTCTTCTTATAGCAGCGTTTATTTCCGCGTTGTTCACCAATACCTGAGTTACTCTTTCAAACTCTCTACTCACGTTGCTCCATTCAGAGCAGTGGGTAAGCGCTCGACGAATATAAGCATTGAGAACACTGGCTTTGTATCTTTGGGGGCATTCACTTCTACCGTTCAGGCATAATCCTATGTTGGTGGGCTTGGTATATACGTTGGTGCTTAAAGAGGTTCCTGTTTTTGTTATTAGTACATCCAAGAATGGCAGACTGTTATTTTCACTATTTTCATGTGTAAATCGAGTACTGACTCTCTCTCTAGGTGTCTTTTTAGGTCAATTAGTTCATCTGAGTCTTTTACTATTACGAATATGTCATCTACATAACGGCAGTATACAGTTGGTTTTTGTCTGCTACTGAAGACCCTATCTTCGATGGTTCCCATATAAAAATTAGCAAATAAAACTCCTAAGGGGGAGCCCATTGCTACTCCGTCTATTTGTAAATACATGTCTCCTTGTGGACTGATGAAAGGGGCTTCCTTTGTACATGCTTCGAGAAGACTTTTCAAGTGTGGCTCAGGTATGTCTAATTTGGGGGTGCTCTCGTCTCTGTATACTCTGTCCAGTATCATTCCTATGGTTGTGTCGACTGGGACGTTGGTAAAAAGGGATTCAACGTCCAGGGAAGCGATGATTCCATCGGGCTGGGTAGATTTGATCAATTCTAGGAAATCTGCTGATGATTGTAGACTAAACTTACTTGGAGTGTATGGAGTTAGGAGTTCATTGAGTTTCTTTGCCAGGTGATAAGTTGGGGTTGGTATTTGGCTGATTATAGGGCGTAGTGGGTTACCTGGTTTATGCGTCTTAACATTGCCGTAGGCATATCCTAAGCCATAGTCGCCTTGAAGTTTATTGAAATGCACACTACCTTTCTTTGCGTTGATTGCTGTAATTGTTTTGTTTACTTTCCGCTTAAGGTCTTCTACGGGGTTCCTCGTGATTCGTTGAAATTTGGAGTCGTCACTTAGGATGTCGCTAATTTTGTTCATGTATTCATGGGTAGGAATCAACACATATGCTGCTGTTTTGTCGGCTTTTCTTATTGTTACGTCTTTCAGATTTTTTAGTTGTTTCGCTGCTTCTTTGAGTCGTGGGGTTAAGATTGTAGATGAATATGTTCCTCTATGGCTACTTTAACCTGACTTCTTATAATCTTACCCAGGACCAACGAGACCTCTTAAATCTTGGTCTAAATTGTCAATTCATATCTAAACCAAAGATGCATCAAAAACGCCTGGAAATCGAAATGCTTCTGGACGATATCCATAAACTAGAAGACAACAAAAAAGTCATCACCACGGACACACTTCAAGCTGAACTACTTGCAGAAGCAGGGAAAAAACGAGGAACATATTCATCTACAATCTTAACCCCACGACTCAAAGAAGCAGCGAAACAACTAAACAATCTGAAAGACGTAACAATAAGAAAAGCCGACAAAACAGCAGCATATGTGTTGATTCCTACCCATGAAATGGGTAGGAATATGGGCCAATAAGCCTTCTGCAGCCCCTATGTTTATCCCTTATGTATCCCCCCATGTTTTCACCTTCATTATATTATCACCTGACCTAATGCGGGTATAAAATCAACTAGTATTGTAAGATCTGTTCACTTGAGAATGAACCATGGAGGTTCGAAACGTCGTGCAAATTATACAAATAAGTGTAATACACTCTATAGTAAATCACTTCTTTTCTTCACCTTAAAAGTACGAAAATGAGTTTTGGAGAACTCCTATTTCAAATAAGCCCTGATGCTAAGAAAATAGTTAGAGGGATAGAAACCCTAAACCAGAAAATAATAAATACAGAATATGCGGTCATATTCAATGAAACATGTTTGAAAGAAAACCTGCTGCCAGTATACACCAATATATATATATATATATATATATATATATATATATATATATATATATATATATATATATATATATATATATGTGTGTGTGTGTGTGTGTGTGTGTGTGTGTGTGTGTGTGTGTGTGTGTGTGCGTATGTGTGTGTGTGTGTGGCAATGCAGCTTGGACGAAATACTGGCTGATTAATTGAGTCATATAAAAAAGTCATTATATTATGTAATGCATTTTCATTTTTACATGTTTATCGTAAGTGACATTTAGTATTTAATGGCACTCATTCATTACCCAGTCATTAATTAAATGAAAACATTTTCACCGTTATTTGCCAGCGAGACCATTTTGGGTAGAAAACGTCAAAAAAAAACAAAAAAACAAAATAGTTATGGCTTCCTTCCGTGATTGGCGGAGACGAAGCAGTCACTTGTAACCAATCCAATGTGGTGTATAAACCATGGTCTGCCATCAGCTTTCTTGAGGCGCCTCGATGCTAACACCGCGCACTGATAATTATTACATATCCTCACCATCACACACCAACAGATTTTGATCATCAAAACAAGCCACACAACTCACTATTTTCCCCCCCACACAAGTTTAGTCGTCATGATAATTCACGCAAATATGGCTTTCCGAAAATATTATCCAATGTCATTATAACAAAATGTGCGTTTAATTACGGCAAGTTGGCCCCCTAAATGGTGGTAAATAGGGTGGCGGGAGACGCCGAGGGTGCCATCAGTGTGTGGACATGCATGTTGAAGAGGTACAGGGATCTCCACGGCGCTCACTTGGGCTCGCTGTGTGACTAGTGAATAATGTACTTGACTTTCTCCCAGTGTCGTGTGGCGTGTGTGTTCCCTGCTCGCTCACACCAAAACCACGAAGAGACGCGGCGAGCTAGTTGTGTTGCTTTGATTTCATTACAATCATCAATCATCATGATGAACATCAATCATCATGATGAGCATCAATCATCATGATGAACATCAATCATCATGATGAACATCAATCATCATGATGAACATCAATCATCATGATGAACATCAATCATCATGATGAACATCGGTCATCGTCTCTTGTGTCAAATAAATGAACATAATTACCATTATCAGTTATTAACGTCCCTAATATCATTTATATTCATCATGAGGAAATACCATTTCACTTGCTAGGATGATATACACCTGTCATATACCTATATCATTCTAGCACACCCACCCTGTATCCTCTTCCCCCAACTCCCCAAATTATTCCCCCAGAACCTGAAAATGTGGAAGAGATATGCTGATGGTCTATCAAACAAAACTGGTGAGACACAGCAGAGGACCAATAAAGAACACTACTGTAGTGGCATTGAATACAAGAATGTCTAACAGTGATAATGTCGTGTCCAAAACAATCTTCGAGAAAATTAAAATGTAGAAGAGGAGTAATAGCTCATTTAATAAAAGAGGCATGGGAGTTTGAACAACTTGCAGGATAGAACATCACTGAGGATGTTCTATCACTTGATAGAACAAGTGATAGAATACTTGTGATAATGTTGTGAACAATGAACAATGTTGTGTTGTGATAGTGAACAATGTGATAGAGGTTCTATCACAGTCCACTGGAATAACTTAAGTGGACTGTAACAGCAAGAATCCAGGAGGTGGTTGTGGAAGTCAAATACAATCCTCTAACAAACAACAGGAGACCAAGACAGGAGGAATACAAGGACGACAACACTATAAACATGAACCAAAGTGTGGCAGATTTATCAATTAAATGTCTATAAAGAACCTAACACCAAGTTTAATTATAATTGAACTCGTTTTCCAGCATCATTTAACCCAAAAGAGGCTACTAACCCATTAACCCAGCACGAACCTCCTCTAGAGCGTTCACAACGTCCCTAAAATGATGTACTAAATTGTCTGAACCTAACCTCACCAGGGACCCACCAATAAAAAAACGGATTGTACTGAGAGCCGTCCTTTCGTAACAACACGCTGGAAAAAAAGTTAGCATAGTTCCAGAGCTTAGCTGGAGAGCAAGCTTAAGCTGATTGGTGCACTTCCAGCAGTACCGACTAAATTAAGCTGAACCAATCATTCACCGCGACGAAGGACCAGCTGCAGGAGTAGACAGTTGATGTGAGTCTTCGTCATTTGTGAAGGTCATTTTGTATAACCATCTGTAAGGCTTTTGTACATTGAGAGCTGTCACGCCCACGTCAGTCACGCCCACGTCAGTCACGCCCACTTCAGTCACGCCCAGGTCACAGTCGCTAAACAGTGTCTCCGAGGGGCATTATACGGCCAGCTGTCTGTCATTTTGTCCATCAAGGCTGTCTACCATCTTGTCCATCAAGGCTGTCTGTGACCTTGTCCATCAAGGCTGTCTGTGACCTTGTCCATCAAGGCTGTCTGTGACCTTGTCCATCAAGGCTGTCTGTGACCTTGTCCATCAAGGCTGTCTACCACCTTGTCCATCAAGGCTGTCTACCACCTTGTCCATCAAGGCTGTCTGCCACCTTGTCCATCAAGGCTGTCTGTGACCTTGTCCATCTAGGCTGTCTGTGACCTTGTCCATCAAGGCTGTCTGTGACCTTGTCCATCTAGGCTGTCTGTGACCTTGTCCATCAAGGCTGTCTGTGACCTTGTCCATCAAGGCTGTCTGTGACCTTGTCCATCAAGGCTGTCTGTGACCTTGTCCATCAAGGCTGTCTGTGACCTTGTCCATCAAGGCTGTCTGTGACCTTGTCCATCAAGGCTGTCTGTGACCTTGTCCATCAAGGCTGTCTGTGACCTTGTCCATCAAGGCTGTCTGTGACCTTGTTCATCAAGGCTGTCTGTGACCTTGTCCGTCAAGGCTGTCTGTGACCTTGTCCATCAAGGCTGTCTGCCACCTTGTCCGTCAAGGCTGTCTGTGACCTTGTCCATCAAGGCTGTCTGTGACCTTGTTCATCAAGGCTGTCTGTGACCTTGTTCATCAAGGCTCTGTGACCTTGTTCATCAAGGCTGTCTGTGACCTTGTTCATCAAGGCTGTCTGTGACCTTGTTCATCAAGGCTGTCTGTGACCTTGTTCATCAAGGCTGACACTTTGTCCTACAAGGTAAACTGTTATCTTCTCCTTCAAGGGTGACTTTCATCTTGTCATTCAAGGGCAGAGTGTCAACTTGTTCTTCACTACACCCAACTTGCCCATAAAAAATCATCATGTGAATTGTGAAAAAAAGAGATTAAATGAAATAAAGAAGTATGGATTTAAATTATTCAAACCAATGTTATTGTAGGAAACCAATGTCCAGATTGCTTCGCACATTAATCTTTATTTACACAAAAAAATCATGTTTGTTTGTTGGAGGCCAGGTGCTTGGAGGGGGGTATCACCAAACTTTGCAGGGTGACTGGTCTTGGGCAAAGGCGAGCAAAGGTCACCCACAAGACTTCCCCTTTGCATAAAATAACGAATGATACTAAATTTCAGTCTCGCTAAATGCCAGACTCCATCCCTCATTAACATTCATCCTGAACATTATCTTCTGCGTGATTAAATGTTAGTTTCTCTTCCGTTTATTCAAGCAGAATCAATAATATTTCTATTAAAATTATATTTATATACCTATTATAAAGTCACAATTGGCAGCCATCAGTCTCCATCATATAACATGAATATTAGCATTGATTTGTACACTTTGGATCCATAATTAATGAATCAATTAAAAACGATCTTAGTAAGATAATTAATAAACAACTATTCACATACAGACATTACTTCCAAGTGCTTACATGTACTGGTCATTAGGCCCTCTGTAGTTTACTAATCCCCGACCGTCCAGGTGGATGGGCACCATTCCTTCCCTCCCCCGTTCCATCCCGTCCCATCCCAAATCCTTATATCGACCCCTTCCCAGTGCTGTATAGTCGTAATGGCTTGGCGCTTTCCCCCTGATAGTTTCCTTCCTACTAAGAATCTGTGATCATGAATCAATACCTTAAAGACGTTGTGTTTACACCTCACGAGTCACTTTCATTTTTTATTCCCTGCCAATATATTTAAAGTATTCTAATGCATTGTTTATATTTTGTTGAGAATGTGTTAACAAGAAAGCGCTCAATATAAATATGCATACATACATACATACATACATACATACATACATACATACATACATACATACTAAATAGGATACCCCTGTTATTCCCTTGTCTGCCCCCCCCCCACCTCTCCTATCTCCTTCCTTTTATCCCTGTCTCTCATCTCCTCCATCTCCCCCCCCCCCTAATCTCTCTCACTTTCTCCCCCCCTCCTAATCTCTCTCACTTTCTCCCCCCCCCCCCCAATCTCTCTCACTTTCTCCCCCCCCCCAATCTCTCTCACTTTCTACCCCCAACATTCCCTCTCGATCTCTGTTCTCACTCCTCTCTCCCTCTTCCTCTCTCACCTCTCTTCTCACTCTCACCTTTTAGAGAGACGGAGAGAATTATCAGGGGAAAGCGCCAAGCCATTACGAGCCGTTACAGCCCCGCTCCCTGTGCCAGGTAAGTCCGCTACGGGCTCACCATAGCCCGTGCTACTTGGAATTTTTGTTCCGAGTAGCTGAATCTAAAACAACAACAACGACAAGCCATTAACGACTATATTACACTTGGAAGGAGCTGGATGGTAGAGCGACGGTCTCGCTTCATGCAGGTCGGTGTTCAATCCCCGACCGTCCAAGTGGATGGGCACCATTCCTATCCCCCCCGTACCATCCCAAATCCTGATCCTGACCCCTTCCTAGTGCTATATAGTTGTAATGGCGTGGCACTTTCCTCTGATAATTCCCTCCCTCCCTTCCTCCCTCTCTCCCTCTCTCCCTTCCTCCCTCCCTCCTCTCCTTTTCTCACTCTCACTCTCCGCTTCTCTCCTTTCCTTCTTCCCCATCTCTATCTTCGGCCCCTCTCTCTATTCCTCTTATTTCTTCGTCCAAGAGGTCGCATGGTGGAGGGGGGAGGGTGGAGGGGGGGGGGTTAGTCTCGTTTGAGGTCAAATATTTCATTCTCGTTGCTTCAGCCGTTTAAGACTGAGGTTGCTTCAGCCGTTTAAGACTGAGGTTGCTTCAGCCGTTTAAGACTGAGGTTGCTTCAGCCGTTTAAGACTGAGGTTGCTTCAGCCGTTTAAGACTGAGGTTGCTTCAGCCGTTTAAGACTGAGGTTGCTTCAGCCGTTAAAGACTGAGTTTTGTCAAGAGTCTCAATTCCTCGCTGTAGTCTTTTAAGTATTTCATACTGTGAAAAATAAACTCTACGGACTTAAACTCTTTCCCTCTTTCTCTCTCTGAAAATTTAATATTACGACGGGCTAAGAAACTGTTAAAAACTCGATAGCAAACAAATCTCCTATTTCAGACTTCAAGAAAATCCCGGGGGGCGCACTCGATGCTAATATTTCTTAAAGAGTGGCAGTAGGGGGTCGTCTCCGAATGGCCTACAATACTCACATACACCAACCCCAACCCCCCCCCCCCCCCGCACCCCACACCCATCCACTATGCGTCCTCTCGGGAGATTTGAGTGAGGCTATTTTGGGCACAGATTTTCATCAAGTCACTTGAGTATGCTAGTACTGAGCTAGCATGAGCGTCATGTGCACTTCATCATGCTGGCACTTCACGCTAGTACTGAGCGTCATCTGTGTCATGCGGCCCTACCATGCTGAAGTGATTTGATGAAATATCTGTGCCCGAAATGGTCAATGAGAGCTGTTGGGTATTGGGTTAAGGGTCAGACGACTTCCAATACTTTTGTACAGTCAGTATGGCCGAGTGGTTAATTTATTGGGCACGCCAATGACCGGGTTCGAATCCTTCAGGGGTCAAGAGTTAATAAATATTATATATATACATTATATATTATATATATATATATTTATATATATATATATATATATATATATATATATATATATATATATATATATATATATATAATCTGCTTATTCAAGAATAAGTTTATGTCTATTTGAAACGTAATTATACAAATAATTATCGAAATGCTTGATTTTAATTAAGATAAAAAACGGAACATCATATTTAGCTTACAGAAAATTACTTGTAATTTGATAATGGGATTATATATGCAATAATTTAATTGTGGCAAAAATGTAGTGCGCGGTATTAAGAATTATATGACAATGTGTGTATATATCGGGTTATATCGCTCCTCTGTTATCGTGCACAAGCTTATATCATTAATCTTCATCAATGGTAAATTATTAAGTGAGCAAGTTATCAGACATTCCATTTATATATATATACTGAAATTAATACAAGTTATTGGCCAATTCATAATACTGATATATTTGATAACCAATGCAGAGAACAAACCACAATAACGTGGTTGATAACAAATAATCAAATAACCCAAATAGCAAACAACAATTACCCAGTGTTCCACAAGTCTTCGTAGTAATCAAAAACTTTAACGTAATTCTCCTTTCAGTTCACGTACATTAACACACACACAAAAAATAGTACTCACAATGAGGAACTAATTCCTGCGACAGCTGCTCGTAGCGCACCTATGGGAAACGAAAACAAAATGATGAACATATTCACGACATACAAGATACTAATGGGGGTTGACCACGCACACAGAGAATCAATGTTCCAAGCGAGGAAAGGCAAAATGACGAGATGGTTTAAAATTGGAAGAAAATGTCACAGAGATGCCAGAAGAAACTTCTTCAGTGTAGTGATTAAATAAGATTTAAAAGGAAGGAATAAGGCTAAACGACACACCAGAAGATGAGAGGACGACGACGTTTCGGTCCGTCCTGGATCAAGTCGACTTGATAGTGGTCCAGGATGGACCGAAACGTCTTCGTCTCTTCATATTCAAGTGTATCGTCTGGTCTTCATATCTTCAGCCACGTTATTGTGACTCATAGTCTGCATAAGAAATAACAAACTACTTATAGTCAAAAGGCGAGGGTTAGGAGTAGACCCTCAACTCTGTATCGCAGCTCGTTACATCAACAAAGACTAAATGCTCGTTAATTTAGCCCCCCAAAACCCCCGTTTATGAATGAAAACCCGAGTCCAAGGCCTACCATACGATTCACAACTGATGATGTTCGAACATTTTTCGGATTGTGCTTCGCTGACCTCTGTTCGATTCGCATCTCTGTAAATGCTTCACCCACGAACTACAAATACAAATCGCCAACAGAATGTAAACACCTAACCTAACTTATGTCTAACATTACACAGAACTGTAATATATATAATATTAACTGATATGAGAGCAAATGGACAGCATATTAAAATACACGAATACGTCTCCGGGGGGAGGGGGGGGGAGCCGGCCGCCGCTTTAACGAGCTTGCCTGAAAACAGGTTGCGTACGCCCACACACACACGCGCGCGCACGCGCGCCCTATACAATATTGTGGATTTAAATGAATTATCTCCCGGCAAGGATACACTCGTTCACGTCAATGTTTGCTGATGAAAATTATGAACAGGTTGCTAGAGTTCAACACCAGCAACTGCAAAGTAATGAAGATGAAAACTGCAATCGGGACGCCGAACTCACTGTAACGACTGCAAGGGAGAACAATGAGTCGGACAGAAAAAAATACTTGGGTGATATCCCACTGACTTATCACCTGAAGCACATATTAACTGGATATCGTAATTAAGCTGCATAAGCAAGATAAGCCAGGATAGCAACTGCCCTAAGATATCTGAAGCAGGAGGCGTCCAGAGCCCAGTAATGTCAGACCAATCCTGGTACACGAAGTACCAGGATGAAGTTCATATCTCAACACAAAACACAGTTGGAACAAGTCCAGAGGTAATTAAGCTTACAAGGGAACATTAGAATTCCGGGGAATTGAAGCCTCAATGAACGGTTCAATATCACTAACCAACCACAATTACATACTAAAGTATTAAGAACAATATCGCTCTAATACCATCCAAAAAAATACAATACCTACGATACAAAGCATGCATTGGGCTATTTAAACAGTTCCACCTAAAAAAAAAATATATAACCAGTCGCGTTAAGTAGTATTAGTCGATTACAAATAAGCGCTATCAGATCCCACGAGAGGTGTCTACTGGAGAGGAACAAGACTCACAAAAGGGCATCAGAATGCTGACAAAAATTCCTAGAGTCGTTGCCAGCACTTCAGTCGGGTCAGACCTCTGCCACACTCTCACATGTTGCACATGAAATAAACACACACTGGCAACTCAAACTCCCCCCCACCCCCCAACCCCCCCCCACCCCCCACGCCCCCCCACCCCCCACGCCCCCCCAAACAGAAACAGAAAATAACTGAAGACAATTTTAAAACAGTAAAATAATCTTTTATTTATTCGTTGTAAGGGCAGGTAATGACGGCTGAGATATTTGTGTAATAGGAGGTAGATATCAGGTCTGCCGCTGGTATTAAATATATTGCGAATCATCTTGGTTTATGATGGGGGAGTGTATGGTGTGGCCTTGTAGTGGGTCTGTGGTGGGGCCACACCATGTGGGTCCCGTATGGTGTGGCCTTGTAGTGGGTCTGTGGTGGGGCCACACCATGTGGGTCCCGTATGGTGTGGCCTTGTAGTGGGTCTGTGGTGGGGCCACACCATGTGGGTCCCGTATGGTGTGGCCTTGTAGTGGGTCTGTGGTGGGGCCACACCATGTGGGTCCCGTATGGTGTGGCCTTGTAGTGGGTCTGTGGTGGGGCCACACCATGTGGGTCCCGTATGGTGTGGCCTTGTAGTGGGTCTGTGGTGGGGCCACACCATGTGGGTCCCGTATGGTGTGGCCTTGTAGTGGGTCTGTGGTGGGGCCACACCATGTGGGTCCCGTATGGTGTGGCCTTGTAGTGGGTCTGTGGTGGGGCCACACCACGGGCTCTGATGGGGTCAGAGCCCGTAGGTCGTGTGTGAGAGTCCAAGACCTACCTCACAGGTGTGTGTGAGAGTCCAAGGCCTACCTCACAGGTGTGTGGGAGAGTCCAAGGCCTACCTCACAGGTGTGTGAAAGAGTCCAATGCCTAACTCACAGGTGTGTGAGACAGTCCAAGGCCTACCTCACAGGTGTGTGAAAGAGTCCAAGGCCTACCTCACAGGTGTATGAGTCCAAAACCTACCTCACAGGTGTGTGTGTGAGAGTCCAAGGCCTACCTCACAGGTGTGTGTGAGAGTCCAAGGCCTACCTCACAGGTGTGTGAAAGAGTCCAAGGCCTAACTCACAGGTGTGTGAGACAGTCCAAGGCCTACTTCACAGGTGTGTAAAAGAGTCCAAGGCCTACCTCATAGGTGTGTGAGAGAGTCCAAGACCTACCTCACAGGTGTGTGAGAGTCCAAGGCCTAACTCACAGGTGTGTGAGAGTCCAAGACCTACCTCACAGGTGTGTGTGAGAGTCCAAGGCCTACCTCACAGGTGTGTGGGAGAGTCCAAGGCCTACCTCACAGGTGTGTGTGAGAGTGTCTAAGGCCTACCTCACAGGTGTGTGTGAGAGTGTCCAAGGCCTACCTCACAGGTGTGTGCGAGTCCAAGGCCTAACTCACAGGTGTGTGAGAGTCCTAGGCCTACCTCACAGGTGTGTGTGAGTCCAAGGCCTACCTCACAGGTGTGTGAGAGTCCAAGATCTACCTCACAGGTGTGTGTGAGAGTCCATTGGTGAGCGATTGATGTGAAAAATAGTGAAACACACTGGCCCAGGTGTTCTTACTGTGCAAATCATTTAATGTTCTGAGGTGCACTGTCTCCAATGTACCATTGTACCGAGTAGGACACAGTGTACCGTGTGTACACCACACCCTACGGTACAGTGTACCCTGTGTCAAACTGTACCATCGCATTCATTCAGGTCCCCGATGACAAAACTAAGAGTGAACAAATATATTGCATTCTCGAGTTATTTTGTTATAATTCCTATTTCAGGTGTATATATGTGCTGTGGGGCCAAACACCTGGTGAGAGTGTGTATGTCAGGTGTAGCAGCAACACCTGGAGAGAGTGCCAGGTGTAGCAGCAACACCTGGAGAGAGTGTCAGGTGTAGCAGCAACACCTGGAGAGAGTGTCAGGTGTAGCAGCAACACCTGGAGAGTGTGTCAGGTGTTGCAGCAACACCTGGAGAGTGTGTCAGGTGTTGCAGCAACACCTGGAGAGAGTGCCAGGTGTAGCAGCAACACCTGGAGAGAGTGTCAGGTGTTGCAGCAACACCTGGAGAGAGTGTCAGGTGTAGCAGCAACACCTGGAGAGAGTGTCAGGTGTAGCAGCAACACCTGGAGAGAGTGCCAGGTGTAGCAGCAACACCTGTAGAGTGCCAGGTGTAGCAGCAACACCTGGAGAGAGTGTCAGGTGTAGCAGCAACACCTAGAAAGTGTGTCAGGTGTAGCAGCAACACCTGGAGAGAGTGTCAGGTGTAGCAGCAACACCTGGAGAGAGTGCCAGGTGTAGCAGCAACACCTGGAGAGAGTGCCAGGTGTAGCAGCAACACCTGGAGAGAGTGCCAGGTGTAGCAGCAACACCTGGAGAGTATCAGGTGTAGCAGCAACACCTGGCGAGAGTGCCAGGTGTAGCAGCAACACCTGGAGAGAGTGCCAGGTGTTGCAGCAACACCTCGTAAGTGCCAGGTGTAGCAGCAACACTTTGTGAGTGCCAGGTGTAGCAGCAACACCTGGCGAGAGTGATAGG
>NC_091170.1:39404363-39441863 GCF_040958095.1 Procambarus clarkii | reverse complement strand
CACAACCGTAGCACACAACCAAGCCCACAACCAAGCCCACAACCAATCACACAACCAAGCCCACAACCAAGCCCACAACCAAGCCCACAACCAAGCCTACAACCAAGCCCACAACCAATCACACAACCAAGCCCACATCCAAGCCCACAACCAAGCCCACAACCAAGCCCACATCCAAGCCCACAACCAAGCCCACAACCAAGCCTACAACCAAGCCCACAACCAAGCCCACAACCAATCACACAACCAAGCCCACAACCAAGCCCACAACCAAGCCCACAACCAATCACACAACCAAGCCCACAACCAAGCCCACAACCAATCACACAACCAAGCCCACAACCAAGCCCACAACCAAGCCCACAACCAAGCCCACAACCAAGCCCACAACCAAGCCCACAACCAAGCCCACAACCAAGCCCACAACCAATCACACAACCACGTACTTGTTCACCCCATCCTAGCTCTAAGAGAAGGCTGGCTAAGAGATTGCAATGGGATAAAATATGGGACTTATTTTGTTCCATAGCAATCCCTCCCACCCTGTCCTTCTCTCCTTTCCTCCCTCTCCCTCTCCCTGTCTCTCTCTCTCTCTCTCTCTCCCTCCCTCCAAGAGAGAACCAAGACTACACAACTACACTTGAGACCTGACTCCAGTATATTACTATTTGTCAACCACGACATAACTGGAGAAAAAGCCTTCTAGCCAAAGTATTACAAAATAAAATAACCCCCCCACACTATAGAAAATGTTTTAAAACACGATATCCATTTTAAAGCTTAGTGAATGTAGTAGACCTGTTGCCGGCCTGCCTCGCCTTGCTCGTGGGGCTATTACCTCTGCAGGGTTGTGCTGGCCAGGTGTGTGGCGGGGAGGTTGTGCTGGCCAGGTGTGTGGAGGGTAGGTTGTGAGGCCCCAGGCCAGGTGTGTGGCGGGTAGGTTGTGAGGTCCCAGGCCAGGTGTGTGGCGGGTAGGTTGTGCTGGCCAGGTGTGTGGAGGGTAGGTTGTGAGGCCCCAGGCCAGGTGTGTGGCGGGTAGGTTGTGCTGGCCAGGTGTGTGGAGGGTAGGTTATGAGGCCCCAGGCCAGGTGTGTGGCGGGTAGGTTGTGAGGTCCCAGGCCAGGTGTGTGGCGGGTAGGTTGTGCTGGCCAGGTGTGTGGTGGGTAGGTTGTGAGGTCCCAGGCCAGGTGTGTGGCGGGTAGGTTGTGAGGCCCCAGGCCAGGTGTGTGGCGGGTAGGTTGTGAGGTTCCAGGCCAGGTGTGTGGAGGGTAGGTTGTGAGGTCCCAGGCCAGGTGTGTGGCGGGTAGGTTGAGAGGTCCCAGGCCAGGTGTGTGGCGGGTAGGTTGTGAGGCCCTCAGGCCAGGTGTGGCGGATAGGTTGTGAGGTCCCAGGCCAGGTGTGTGGCGGGTAGGTTGTGAGGTCCCAGGCCAGATGTGTAGCGGGTAGGTTGTGAGGTCCCAGGCCAGGTGTGTGGCGGGTAGGTTGTGAGACCCCAGGCCAGGTGTGTGGCGGGTAGGTTGTGAGGGTCCCAGGCCAGGTGTGTGGCGGGTAGGTTGTGAGGTCCGAGACCAGGTGTGTGGCGGGTAGGTTGTGAGGTCCCAGGCCAGGTGTGTGGCGGGTAGGTTGTGAGGCCCCCAGGCCAGGTGTGGTGGATAGGTTGTGAGGTCCCAGGCCAGGTGTGTGGCGGGTAGGTTGTGAGGTCCCAGGCCAGATGTGTAGCGGGTAGGTTGTGAGGTCCCAGGCCAGGTGTGTGGCGGGTAGGTTGTGAGGCCCCCAGGCCAGGTGTGTGGCGGGTAGGTTGTGAGGCCCCAGGCCAGGTGTAAGAACATAAGAACATAAGAACAAAGGTAACTGCAGAAGGCCTATTGGCCCATACGAGGCAGCTCCTATTCTATAACCACCCAATCCCACTCATATACTTGTCCAACCCGTGCTTGAAACAATCGAGGGACCCCACCTCCACAATGTTACGCGGCAATTGGTTCCACAAATCAACAACCCTGTTACTGAACCAGTATTTACCCAAGTCTTTCCTAAATCTAAACTTATCCAATTTATATCCATTGTTTCGTGTTCTGTCCTGTGTTGATACTTTTAATACCCTATTAATATCCCCCCGGTTATGTCCATTCATCCACTTGTAAACCTCTATCATGTCACCCCTTACTCTTCGCCTTTCCAGTGAATGCAACTTAAGCTTTGTTAATCTTTCTTCATATGAAAGATTTCTAATTTGGGGAATTAACTTAGTCATCCTACGCTGGACACGTTCAAGTGAATTTATATCCATTCTATAATATGGCGACCAAAACTGAACTGCATAATCTAAATGGGGCCTAACTAGAGCAAGATATAGCTTGAGAACCACACCAGGTGTCTTGTTACTAACGCTGCGATTAATAAATCCAAGTGTCCGATTTGCCTTATTACGAACATTTATGCATTGATCCTTTTGTTTTAAATTCTTACTAATCATAACTCCCAGATCCCTTTCGCAATTCGACTTCGCAATCTCAACACCATCCAGCTCGTATCTTGTAACCCTATCATCATTACCTAACCTCAGAACTTTACATTTATCAGCATTAAACTGCATCTGAAAATCCTTCGACCATTTCAAAACCCTATCTAGATCAACTTAAAGTGATAGAGAGTCCTCCTCCGAATTAATTTCCTTACCGATTTTCGTATCATCGGCAAATTTGCAAATGTTGCTACTCAAACCTGAATCTAAATCATTTATATATATTATAAACAACAGAGGTCCCAGGACAGAGCCCTGAGGCACCCCACTTACAACATTTTCCCACTCTGACTTGACTCCATTTATACTAACTCTCTGTTTCCTTTGGTATAGCCATGCCCTAATCCAGCTTAATATAGCACCCCCAATACCATGAGACTCTAACTTTTTAATCAGTCTTTCATGTGGCACTGTATCAAAAGCTTTGCTAAAGTCAAGGTACACAACATCACAATCCTTACCACTATCAACTGCCTCAACAATGCTAGAATAAAAGGATAACAAATTTGTTAAACATGAACGGCCATTTATAAAACCATGTTGCGACTCAATTATTAATTTATGTTTTTCATAAATTAATAATTGAGCTCCTCTTTGCATTCTTTAAGCACCCTGGCAAACACTTCATCCGGCCCTGGGGATTTGTTTGGTTTGAGTTTTACTATTTGTTTAAGAACATCCTCCCTGGTAACTGCTAAACTCGTCAACCTGTCCTCGTCCCCACCCACATAGACTTGTTCGGCTGAAGGCATATTGTTAAGTTCCTCTTTAGTAAATACAGATACAAAATATTTATTAAAAATACTACTCATCTCTTCATCACTATCTGTTATTTGACCTGTCTCAGTTTTTAATGGACCTATCCTTTCCCTAGTCTTAGTACGATATAACTGAAAAAAACCTTTAGGATTTGTCTTTGCTTGCCCTGCTATGCGAACTTCATAGTTTCTTTTTGCTTTCCTTATCTCTTTTTTAACATTTCTAACCAGTTGTACGAATTCTTGTTCTAAAGTGACCTCCCCATTTTTAATCCTTTTGTACCAAGCTCTCTTTTTACCTATAAGGTTCTTCAAATTCTTTATCCACTTTGGGTCATTGGTATTCGATCTATTCAATTTGTATGGTATACTACGTTCCTGTGCTTTGTTTAGAATATTCTTAAATAAGTTATATATTGAATCCACATCGAAATCCCTATTTACGTCACCTATCGCTGGGTTCATGTCTCGCTCCAAGACCGGCCCCCACCCCATACCCAAGACTTTCCAATCAATTTGACCCAAAAAAATTCTTAGGTTATTAAAATCAGCTTTTCGAAAATCTGGCACTTTAACAGAATTTTCTCCTACAGGTCTATTCCATTCTATGCTAAATCTGATTTCTTTGTGATCACTGTTCCCTAGCTCACTCCCTATTTCGATGTCATTAATTTGTGTTTCCCTGTTAGTTAACACTAAATCTAAAATATTATTTTCCCGTGTTGGTTCCTTAATGTGTTGCGTAAGAAAGCAATCGTCAATTAATTTGGCCGTTCATGTTTAACAAATTTGTTATCTTTTTATTCTAGCATTGTTGAGGCAGTTGATAGTGGTAAGGATTGCGATGTTGTATACCTTGACTTTAGCAAAGCTTTTGATACAGTGCCACATGAAAGACTGATTAAAAAAATAGAGTCTCATGGTATTGGGGGTGCTATATTAAGCTGGATTAGGGCATGGCTATACCAAAGGAAACAGAGAGTTAGTATAAATGGAATCAAGTCAGAGTGGGAAAATGTTGTAAGTGGAGTGCCTCAAGGCTCTGTCCTGGGACCTCTGTTGTTTATAATATATATAAATGATTTAGATTCAGGTTTGAGTAGCAACATTTGCAAATTTGCCGATGATACGAAAATCGGTAGGGAAATTAATTCGGAGGAGGACTCACTATCACTTCAAGTTGATCTAGATAGGGTTTTGAAATGGTCAAAGGATTGGCAGATGCAGTTTAATGCTGATAAATGTAAAGTTCTGAGGTTAGGTAATGATGATAGAGTTACAAGATACGAGCTAGATGGTGTTGTGATTGCGAAGTCGGATTGCGAAAGGGATCTGGGAGTTATGATTAGTAAGAATTTAAAACAAAAGGATCAATGCATAAATGTTCGTAATAAGGCAAATCGGACACTTGGATTTATTAATCGCAGCGTTAGTAACAAGACACCTGGTGTGGTTCTCAAGCTATATCTTGCTCTAGTTAGGCCCCATTTAGATTATGCAGTTCAGTTTTGGTCGCCATATTATAGAATGGATATAAATTCACTTGAACGTGTCCAGCGTAGGATGACTAAGTTAATTCCCCAAATTAGAAATCTTTCATATGAAGAAAGATTAACAAAGCTTAAGTTGCATTCACTGGAAAGGCGAAGAGTTAGGGGTGACATGATAGAGGTTTACAAGTGGATGAATGGACATAACCGGGGGGATATTAATAGGGTATTAAAAGTATCAACACAGGACAGAACACGAAACAATGGATATAAATTGGATAAGTTTAGATTTAGGAAAGACTTGGGTAAATACTGGTTCAGTAACAGGGTTGTTGATTTGTGGAACCAATTGCCGCGTAACATTGTGGAGGTGGGGTCCCTCGATTGTTTCAAGCACGGGTTGGACAAGTATATGAGTGGGATTGGGTGGTTATAGAATAGGAGCTGCCTCGTATGGGCCAATAGGCCTTCTGCAGTTACCTTTGTTCTTATGTTCTTATGTTCTTATGTAATTCTAGAAAATCTTCTGCTTCACTATTCCCTGTTTTGTTCAACCAGTTTATTCCACTAAAATTAAAGTCACCCATGACATAAATACTGTTAGATCTAGATGCTCTAGATATTTCATCCCATAGATGCTTTGCTTCCATTCTGTCTAAATTTGGTGGCATATATATAACTCCTATTATAATATTATTTGCTTTTTCGTATAATTCTATCCAAATAGTTTCTGTGTGTGGCTCAGTTTTGATTCCCTCTTTGAGACTACATTTCAAATTGTCCCTAACATATATGGCTACTCCCCCTCCTCGTCTAATATATCTATCTGTGTGAAATAGTTTAAATCCATTTATTTGATATTCAGCTAATAGTTCTCTATTTTCTACGTTCATCCACGTTTCGGTAAGTGCAATAATATCTATTTTTTCTGTGCAGACAAGAGCATTTAATTCATTAATTTTATTTCTTAGACTTCTACTGTTAGTGTAATATACCCTAAGTGAATTGTTATTTTGAGGCCCTTATCTTCCCCTGATCATTTTGCCAATTCCTTTCTCCCACAAACACATACTTTTATTATCTCCTTCCTCCAAATCAATTCCCATACCTCTATCTACTAACAGTTTAAACCCAAACAAACACCTCTAACCACTTCTTCCAACGAGTTCGCAACAGCAACAACCCCAGCTCTCCATAGATGCACCCATCACGAGCATACATTTCATTTCTTCCATAGAAGTGTTCCCAGTTGTCTATGAAAGATATTGCATTTGATTTGCAATATCTTTCCAGGCGGCAATTGACACCAAGTGCCCTCGACATCCATTCATTTCCCACTCCCTTTCTTGGAAGAATACCACATATAAGAACATAAGAACATAAGAACAAAGGTAACTGCAGAAGGCCTATTGGCCCATACGAGGCAGCTCCTATTCTATAACCA
The DNA here is from genome assembly GCF_040958095.1 of Procambarus clarkii. Taxonomy (NCBI): domain Eukaryota; kingdom Metazoa; phylum Arthropoda; class Malacostraca; order Decapoda; family Cambaridae; genus Procambarus; species Procambarus clarkii. The sequence goes on along the minus strand of NC_091170.1, from coordinate 39,435,647 downwards.
CCCAATCCCACTCATATACTTGTCCAACCCGTGCTTGAAACAATCGAGGGACCCCACCTCCACAATGTTACGCGGCAATTGGTTCCACAAATCAACAACCCTGTTACTGAACCAGTATTTACCCAAGTCTTTCCTAAATCTAAACTTATCCAATTTATATCCATTGTTTCGTGTTCTGTCCTGTGTTGATACTTTTAATACCCTATTAATATCCCCCCGGTTATGTCCATTCATCCACTTGTAAACCTCTATCATGTCACCCCTAACTCTTCGCCAAGAGTTAGGTGGTGTGTGGCGGGTAGGTTGTGAGGTCCGAGACCAGGTGTGTGGCGGGTAGGTTGTGAGGTCCCAGGCCAGGTGTGTGGCGGGTAGATTGTGAGGCCCCCAGGCCAGGTGTGTGGCGGGTAGGTTGTGAGGTCCCAGGCCAGGTGTGTGGCGGGTAGGTTGTGAGGTCCCAGGCCAGGTGTGTGGCGGGTAGGTTGTGAGGTCCGAGACCAGGTTTGTGGCGGGTAGGTTGTGAGGTCCCAGGCCAGGTGTGTGGCGGGTAGGTTGTGAGGCCCCCAGGCCAGGTGTGTGGCGGGTAGGTTGTGAGGTCCCAGGCCAGGTGTGTGGCGGGTAGGTTGTGAGGCCCCCAGGCCAGGTGTGTGGCGGGTAGGTTGTGAGGTCCCAGGCCAGGTGTGTGGCGGGTAGGTTGTGAGGCCCCCAGGCCAGGTGTGTGGCGGGTAGGTTGTGAGGTCCCAGGCCAGGTGTGTGGCGGGTAGGTTGTGAGGCCCCCAGGCCAGGTGTGTGGCGGGTAGGTTGTGATGTCCCAGGCCAGGTGTGTGGCGGGTAGGTTGTGAGGTCCCAGGCCAGGTGTGTGGCGGGTAGGTTGTGAGGCCCCAGGCCAGGTGTGTGGCGGGTAGGTTGTGAGGTCCCAGACCAGGTGTGTGGCGGGTAGGTTGTGAGGTCCCAGGCCAGGTGTGTGGCGGGTAGGTTGTGAGGTCCCAGGCCAGGTGTGTGGCGGGTAGGTTGTGAGGTCCCAGACCAGGTGTGTGGCGGGTAGGTTGTGAGGTCCCAGGACAGGTGTGTGGCGGGTAGGTTGTGAGGCCCCCAGACCAGGTGTGGCGGATAGGTTGTGAGGTCCCAGGCCAGGTGTGTGGTGGGGAGGTTGTGAGGTCCCAGGCCAGGTGTGTGGTGGGGAGGTTGTGAGGTCCCAGACCAGGTTGACACTTGGATTTATTAATCGCAGCGTTAGTAACAAGACACCTGGTGTGGTTCTCAAGCTATATCTTGCTCTAGTTAGGCCCCATTTAGATTATGCAGTTCAGTTTTGGTCGCCATATTATAGAATGGATATAAATTCACTTGAACGTGTCCAGCGTAGGATGACTAAGTTAATTCCCCAAATTAGAAATCTTTCATATGAAGAAAGATTAACAAAGCTTAAGTTGCATTCACTGGAAAGGCGAAGAGTTAGGGGTGACATGATAGAGGTTTACAAGTGGATGAATGGACATAACCGGGGGGATATTAATAGGGTATTAAAAGTATCAACACAGGACAGAACACGAAACAATGGATATAAATTGGATAAGTTTAGATTTAGGAAAGACTTGGGTAAATACTGGTTCAGTAACAGGGTTGTTGATTTGTGGAACCAATTGCCGCGTAACATTGTGGAGGTGGGGTCCCTCGATTGTTTCAAGCACGGGTTGGACAAGTATATGAGTGGGATTGGGTGGTTATAGAATAAGAGCTGCCTCGTATGGGCCAATAGGCCTTCTGCAGTTACCTTTGTTCTTATGTTCTTATGTGTGTGGTGGGGAGGTTGTGAGGTCCCAGGCCAAGTGTGTGGTGGGGAGGTTGTGAGGTCCCAGACCAGGAGTAACAAGTTGTAACAAGTCAACCAACGCCACTGTCGGTGGTGTTGTTACCGTGCTACAACTTGTCACATCTTGTTATAAAACTTTTGTGACGTTAAGAAGTTGTTACAACTTGTTATATTGCTTGCTACAACTCGTTAGGTTATTCAACTTATTCCAACGTTGCAACAATGTCGTAGTTTGGTCGTGTTTGGCGGGTTTGACTTAGGTTCGCATCCTGGCCGGGGGAGGATTGACTAGGCGCCAATCTTTAACTGCGCGCCTCTGTTCACTCGGCAATAATTGTGTACCTGGTTGTCACACACCTGGCGGGCCGTATTCCAGGGGAAACTAGTATAGGTATAAGGCTTACCGTGAGCTGTGGGAAGGGCAAGCTCTCAGCCTGGTAACAGCAGTCGTCTGTTCCTCTACCCAGTGAGGCCACATAATACAAACAAAACACTAACGTATTTTTCACTGATTTCGCACAAGCTTTCAACAAATGTGACCATGGTGGCGCCTGACAGCTGGGTGGACAGCGCTACGGATTCATAGTCCTGAGGTTCCGGGTTCGATCCCCGGTGGAGGCGGAGACAAATTGGGCAAAATGTTCCTTTCACCCTGATGCCCCTGTTACCTAGCAGTAAATAGGTACCTGGGAGTTAGACAGCTGCTACGGGCTGCTTCCTGGGGGGATGTGTAACAAAAAGGAGGTCTGGTCGAAGACCGGGCCGTGGGGACGCTAAAAATCATCGGGGACCCGAAATCATCTCAAGATAACCTCCTCAAGATGGTGTTATTGCGCACAAAATGCGCTCAAAGGGAATTATCGGAGAAAATGGGAAGATGTATCTACAATTTCCTAACAGAACCCAGAGTGTAATCAGCCCTTCCTCCTAAGGTTCCCAACGTCTAGAAAACGCACAAATTAAAATGTCTTCTCCTAACCAACCAGAGGAGCCAAAACAGAAAACGGGACAGTACGTCACTTTCGCGAGCCGCTTCCATTTTCTAGTACGACAGTTTTTGACCTTATGTAACGCATACGCGCGAAAAGCGACGTTCTTTATAGGAGGACAGGTTGATGTAATAGTTAACAAAGTAAAATCTGAACCATCAACCGTGAAGAGCTCAGTCCCCCAGTCCCTAGGGGACTGAGCTCAGTACTTGCTCAGGTACTCTTTCTCATTCTCCTATCGGACATAGACAAGGACACAAGCTACAGTACCGTCTACAGATGACACTAGGATTTTTTATGAAAACAGACAACATTGAGGACACAGCAGACCTCCAAACTGATGTATATCAGATCTGACAATGGGCCAAAGAAAATAATATGGAATTTAATGAAGATAAGTTCCAGCTCCTGCGCTATGGAAAACAATGAAAATATAAAAACGGAAACCACGTCCAAAACGCAGTCAAATCATTCCACAGCACGTAAAATCAATGTAAAGGATTTGGGTATAATCATGTGAGAAGACCTTACCTTTAAGAACACAAAGTAGCCGTCACAACTGCTAGAAAAATGACAGGTTGAATAACAGTAACCTTTCAAACAAGAGATCCCGTCCCAATGATGATACTTTTCAAGACGCTAGTGCTCTCTAGAGTGGAATTATCTCTACACTCTCTAGAGTGCACAAAAATAGCCTATAAAAGATGTTGACCTGGAGAGCGTGCAGAGATTCTTTACTGTTAGAATCCACTCAATAAACCATCTAAACTATTGGGACCGAGTAAAATACCTAAATCTGTATTCTCTAGAGCGCAGGCGGGAGAGATACATAATAATTTACACGTGGAAAATATTAGAGGGGCTGGTCCCAAACCTGCACACAGAAATAACATCACATGAGACCAGGAGGCATGGCAGGATGTACAGAATACCCCGTTGAAGAGCAGAGGTGCAACAGGTACTCTGAGAGAGAACTCTATCAACATCAGAGGCCCGAGACTGTTCAACACGCTTCCACTACACATAAGGGGCATAACTGGCCGACCCCTCACAGTGTTCAAGAGAGAACTTGATAAACACCTCCAAAGGATACCTGATCAACCAGGCTGTGTTGTCAGGCTGATTGATCATACGTCAGGCTGCGAGCATCCGCATCTAACAGCCTGGTTGACCAGACAATTAACCAGGAGACCTGGTCCGAGACCGGACCGCGGGGACCTTGACCCCCGGAATCAACGCAATTTTTTTTTTTTTTTGTAAATTTTGCCCCGAGGGGCGAGTTAATTGGGCAGTGCCACTCATCTTGTGAGTGGACACACCGCCATAGCAGCATGTACAACACTCCCCAATAGGAAGAAAACCCGCTGGGTTGTTCATCCTGTCACTTGTACCCAGACACAGCTGGGACTTGCTTAACTGTCTCAAGTGAACAGCTCCTCAAACAAGAAGAGCTGTTCACTTGAGACAGCTAAGCAAGTCCCAGCTGTGTCTGGAAAGTAACCCACCTGTGTAGACAAAAAACACCACTACTATAACACTAACAAAACACCACTGCATCACTACACCTTGTTCGCTCACAGTCAGAACGCCGCTCTCTCCTCAACTTGCTGAATATTGCCGTTAAAAAATCGTGGCTTTGGTTATGTTGTGAAACTTTAAGCTCTGTTAATGTCGCAGTTGACCATCAGAATATTTTATGTCTGTTTAAAGGTAGAGAGACGTTAACAAATGCTGTAAGACTTGATTTATCTCTAATTCCCTGTGAGAGAGAGAGCTTCTTGGACGCTATTATCCTAAAGAAACGCAACTCGAGATATTGAGAAAATACAGCAAATCTGTTCATCATGATCCAGCTGTTTGAAAACTTCAAAGAAAAGGTTTACCTGAGCTGGAGGTGAGTATAGGTGCCCAGCTCCCACGGGAACCGCATCACATTCTTTTAATTTTGTCCCGAAGGATGAGTATATTGGGCAGCGCCTCTCATCCTGTGAGTGAACACACCGGCATGGTAACATGTACAACACTCCCCAATAGGAAGAAAACCCGCCAGCTGTTCATCCTGTCACTTGTCCCCAGACACAAGTGGGACTTGCTTAAGTGTCTCAAGTGAACAGTTGGTGTTACCACGAGCTGTGAGGTGTGTCACTCCTGTGTCGTCCAGAGAGCTCAGATGACAGCCGTTGGTCATCTCGTCATACTGGTGATCTTGAAAGATAATTATCAGGCGAAAGCACTAAGCCAGTAAGACAGCCAGTCCTCCTAAGGTTTCCCATCGCCAACACACAATTTAAAGTGTCCTCTCCTAACATACCAGAGGACCCGAAACAGAAAACGGGACAGTACGTCACTTTCGCGAGTGGATTCCATCTTCCAGTACGACAATTTTTGGCTTTAGTAAAGCATGCGCTCGAAATGCAACGTTCTTTGTAGGAGGACAGGTTGAGTAAGAATATATAGCACTTAGAAGTGGCATGAGGATAAGGGACTACAGAGACTCAACTCCACACATCTGGAAATAAAGGAAGGAGCAAAGGGAGGAATGTTTGAAGAGAGGGACTGAGAAGTGAGTGAAGGAGAGAGAGAGAGAGAGAGAGAGAGAGAGAGAGAGAGAGAGAGAGAGAGAGGGGGGAGGTGAATAGGGAGAGGTGAGAGAGAAGGTGGGAGAGGGGGAAGATTTTGTGAGATGGGGGGGGGATACTGGAGAGAAAGGTGAAGTGGTGAAGGGATAGGGAAAGAGCGATCAGAGAGTGAAGATTGGGAGAGGGGAAACTGAAAGAGAGAGAGAGAGAGAGAGAGAGAGAGAGAGAGAGAGAGAGAGAGAGAGAGAGAGAGAGAGAGAGAGAGACCCGGGCGCAGCCGGGGTACTCCCTATAGTATAATATAATTCTATCGAATTGTTTGTTCTGATTAATGTTCAGAGACAGGGCAGCGTTACTCGTTGTTCTCCTCGTGTCCTCTTGCAAACATTTGGTTGACCATTGTGAAACAATTTAAGGTCACAATTTCAAGTATTTTCTAACCCAAGCTTGCATGAATGATTTAGATCCCTGTCTTTATTTTAGATTTAGATTTGCTGAATAAGGTAATTATACCCTTCATCGTGTTGATTAGTCTTCATGATCACCTGATAAAGTGCCACAACAAACATTTGAATCGTCGCATCTGCTTATTAATATGTTGTCCCTGTTAATTATTTATTTTATTTCATAAGACAAAATTCCAGCATGCTCCTGGTGTTACTGTAGGCAGTAACTGGGTAGTTTAGGCAAAACCCGGAACGTTATCAGGTATCAACCCGTCCTCGACTCAAGTCCATTACATTCAGCGGTCGACCCCACAGACGCATTCATAAATGTTAACATGCTGTTCATTCAAAACGGGAAATTTATCAAGTATAAATTAATATCATAATATATTAGCATATTGTGTATATATAGGCATAGGATAGGCTAGGTGTTTAGGTTCTGTTGGCGATTATTTGTATTTGTAGTACGTGGGTGAAGCATTTATAGCGTTGTGATTCGAACAAAATTCGTCAGTGAAGCACTTGTTCCGGATATGTTCGAACGTCAGCAGTTGTGAGTCGTGTGTAAACCGCTTTTCATTCATAAACAGGGGGTTTGTCGGGTGCATGGAATCACTTTTGGATCTTTGTTTGGAGGACGGGCTACAGGTATAGATTACCATATGAGGCTCCGAGCTATATATATATAGACTACCTAATGAAACTCCGAGCTGTGAAAAGACTATCTAATGAGACACCGAGCCTTGTATAGACTACGTAATGAGGTTCTAAGTCGTGTATAAATTAGAGAGCTCGGAGGAGCCTCACTAGGTAGTCTAAATACAGCTTGGAGCCTCACTGTATGTCATTCATATCATTAACCTCCCCTGCTATTATTGGGGGGAGAAATTCCTAGTGTGGTACTTCCTGTAGCCTGACCCTTGAGGTCGCGAGAACTTCAAACTTAAATTTGTGCCAGAACATGTAAACCGTCGCTAGACACCCTGGAACATGGGCTGTGTACTTAGTTAATTGGTCTTGTGCGGGGAAGGTTGACCTTCGGCTCTTGGGTACCACCTGTAATATCATGGATCAACTGCTGTACAGGTGTCAGAGCAAATTAGACTACATCATATCTACTATTGTTGTTTAAGATTTGCTAGCTGGAACAAAAAGTTCCTGGTAGCACGGGCTACGGTGAGCCCACAGTCTCTCTCTCTCATATCTACATTGTCAAAAGAATGGAGTCCCTGCACGACTTCGAAATACATTCATCTTTTCACTACTCTGACGCTGAACGAATTCCTTCTGACTCGTTATAACTCATCTGAGAGCTCAGTTTCCATCTGTGTCCACTTCTCTGTGTCAGTTAACTCGAATAATTTGACCCTGTCTATACTATCAAATTCCTGGAGAATTTTGTAATGGGTTATCATATCTCCCCTAACCATTGAGTCTTCCAGTGCCGTTTGTGTGTGTGTGGAGAGAGAGAGAGAGAGAGAGAGAGAGAGAGAGAGAGGGAGAGAGAGAGAGAGAGAGAGAGAGAGGGGGAGAGAGAGAGAGAGAGAGAGAGGGGGGGAAAGAGAGAGAGAGAGAGAGGGGGAAAGAGAGAGAGAGAGAGAGGGGGAAAGAGAGAGAGAGAGAGAGAGGGGGAAAGAGAGAGAGAGAGAGAGGGGGGGAAAGAGAGAGAGAGAGAGAGAGAGAGAGAGAGAGAGAGAGAGAGAGAGAGAGAGAGAGAGAGAGAGAGAGAGAGAGAGAGAGAGAGGGGGGAAAGAGAGAGAGAGAGGGGGAAAGAGAGAGAGAGAGAGAGGGGAAAGAGAGAGAGAGAGAGAGGGGGAAAGAGAGAGAGAGAGGGGGAAAGAGAGAGAGAGAGGGGGAAAGAGAGAGAGAGAGAGATGGGGAAAGAGAGAGAGAGAGAGAGAGAGAGAGAGAGAGAGAGAGAGAGAGAGAGAGAGAGAGAGAGAGAGAGGGAGGTAGGGGAGGCGAGGGCAGGATAGCAGCACCTAGACAGAGAGAGGAAGAGGGGGTTAAGATAGAAGCATAGACCAGACCAGCACGGGGCAGGAAACACCCGGCATTAAACATTAACCTAACCTCTCACCTTTTACACTCCCACCTGTTTATGATCCCGTGTTGATCCCAACCCCGGTCCCTCCCTCACCCGTGCTCCCTTACCCCGGTCCCTCCCTCACCCGTGCTCCCTTACCCCGGTCCCTCCCTCACCCGTGCTCCCTTACCCCGGTCCCTCCCTCACCCGTGCTCCCTTACCCCGGTCCCTCCCTCACCCGTGCTCCCTTACCCCGGTCCCTCCCTCACCCGTGCTCCCTTACCCCGGTCCCTCCCTCACCCGTGCTCCCTTACCCCGGTCCCTCCCTCACCCGTGCTCCCTTACCCCGGTCCCTCCCTCACCCGTGCTCCCTTACCCCGGTCCCTCCCTCACCAGTGTTCCCTTACCCCGGTCCCTCCCTCACCAGTGCTCCCTTACCCCGGTCCCTCCCTCACCCGTGCTCCCTTACCCCGGTCCCTCCCTCACCAGTGTTCCCTTACCCCGGTCCCTCCCTCACCAGTGCTCCCTTACCCCGCTCCCTCCCTGACCCGTGCTCCCTTACCCCGTGTTCTCTCACCCATGCTCGACATTTTAATACATTAATTATTAAGTAACTTAGAAGCCTTGATCTCTCTCTCTCGTATAATATATATATATATATATATATGTATATATATATATATATATATATATATATATATATATATATATATATATATATATATATATATATATATATATATATATGTCGTACCTAGTAGCCAAAACGCACTTCTCGGCCTACTATGCAAGGGTCGATTTGCGTAATAGATCGAGTGATTTTCTTTATTTGCCCAGAAAAAAATCAACTGGTTTATTTGAATTATTATATTATATTAGGTTCATAAATTATTGACTTAGTTATGTTAGTTTAGGTTAGGTTAGGTTAGGTTAGGTTAGGTATTGTTGGTTATGTTCGTACATATATCTACGTTAGTTTTAACTCAAATTAGAAAAATTAACTCATACATAATGAAATGGATAGCTTTATCATTTCTTAAAAAGAAATGGAAAAATACATAAATTCAGGAAAACTTGGCTTATTAGGCAAATCGGGCCTTGCATAGTAGGCTGAGAAGTGCGTTCTGGCTACTAGGTACGACATATATATATATATATATATATATATATATATATATATATATATATATATATATATATATATATATATATATATATATAACTGATTAGAACTTGCATTTCCCTGATTTTATATCTACTTTTGAGTGAGGTGGGAAGGGTGATGTGGCATTACATTTGAGTGAGGTGGGAAGGATGATGTGGCATTAGAGGATATTAATAGGGTATTAAAAGTATCAACACAAGACAGAACACGAAACAATGGATATTGAATAGAAGTGTTTGTAGAAAGCCTATTGGTCCATATTTCTTGATGCTTCTATATTGGAGCGGAGTCTTGAGGTGGGTAGAATATAGTTGTGCAATAATTGGCTGTTGATTGCTGGTGTTGACTTCTTGATGTGTAGTGCCTCGCAAACGTCAAGCCGCCTGCTATCGCTGTATCTATCGATGATTTCTGTGTTGTTTACTAGGATTTCTCTGGCGATGGTTTGGTTATGGGAAGAGATTTTCTTCCTTCTCCTTCCTTCTTGGTTATGGGAAGAGAATTCTCTTCCCATAACCAAACCATCGCCAGAGAAATCCTAGTAAACAACACAGAAATCATCGATAGATACAGCGATAGCAGGCGGCTTGACGTTTGCGAGGCACTACACATCAAGAAGTCAACACCAGCAATCAACAGCCAATTATTGCACAACTATATTCTACCCACCTCAAGACTCCGCTCCAATATAGAAGCATCAAGAAATATGGACCAATAGGCTTTCTACAAACACTTCTATTCAATATCCATTGTTTCGTGTTCTGTCTTGTGTTGATACTTTTAATACCCTATTAATATCCTCTAATGCCACATCATCCTTCCCACCTCACTCAAATGTAATGCCACATCACCCTTCCCACCTCACTCAAAAGTAGATATATATATATATATATATATATATATATATATATATATATATATATATATATATATCCCCCTGAAACTCTTCCAGAATAACCTTGTATTGGTCGCAGACTGCTTCGGTTCTTGCAGGTTCGATCCCCGACGGTTCAAGTGACTGGACACTACTCCTTCCTTCTTGAGTATCTGAAAGTTAGACAGCTGCTACGGGCTGCATCTTGCCAGTGTGTAACAGAACGGAGGCCTGGTCGAGGACAGGGCCGCGGGGACGCTAAGTCCCGAAATCATTTCAAGATAACCTAACTAGCATCGGCCGAGCACGTACATCCCGCCTAACCAACCGAGACCTATAAACAGGAAAGTCAATATAACCCTTCTTTAATTTATATAAACACACTGATTCTTGACGGATTGGTCGTTTCCGTTACAAATGCGACCTATTAGGTGAGAGGACGGGCTGCAGGATGAGTGATGAGACTATATAGTGAGTAGGTGTGATGGAGGTACCCCAGAAGAGCCCCATTCCATCCCCCCTCCCCATTCTTCCTCTTCAGTTCACACCCCCTCCCAGAGAGGGCCAGACCCTCCACCCAGATGAAAGCAGGTGTTGGGAGGAGGAAGAGGAGGAGGAGGAGGAAGACAAGGAGGCGTCGGCATCTATAATTTACCAGCGCGTAACACAGCCCGAATCTGTATAATTACTCACGTCATACTGGAAGGAATAAAAGCCTCCCACTTGTGCCCCATGTTTACGTGTTAAATTCCCGCCTGTCGAAACAAGCACGTCCCACTTGGCGTGCTTCTCTCCCGAAATGAGTCGACGTCCTCAAACATTCCTTTAATTTATTATTCACGCCCTGGCCCGGAGAGGTGGTTGGGGGGTGGGGGGGGTGATGAGGGAGGTTACGTAGGCTACAACTAATTCAAAACGACCGCCTCCTAAAATCATTATTGTCAATAGAGGTTTAATATTTTATTCTGTGGGGGTTATCTAAGAGAACCCCCCCCCCCCATATCCCCTCCACCTTCCCCCCTCTAAGCATACCTTCTGGAGATCGTTACCAGACAATAATTCAGGCGGCACGAAGTTGTTATTCATAGTGTAGTAACGCTGATTCTCAATAAATATGGCGCATATAACATAGTTGAGCTGATGCTCGGTAGATGGCGCGCGAAGCTTAGTAGCGTCGCTACTCAATAGATGGCGCGCGAAGCTTAGTAGAGTTGCTACTCAATAGATGGCGCGCGGCTTGTCCCCCCGCCAGGATAAACACGAGGAATTTCGTGCTTGGGATCATCAGCACAACATTTTCCTTTCTTTTTTTCCCCAGATATTCCGAGGTTTTAATGAAAGAGTGCCGGTGTTTTTCAGTAATTAAACATGATGCATTAACTTTTCTCGGATTTGTCCACACCTGAGAGGAATTCTGCTGATGTTAAGGCCTTTATTATATGTGTTATTGAGCGGCGACCAGCTTTATGGAGTGTTGAACGCCTTAGACGGTCTTCAACTGCCGGAAAAAAAAACACGTAAGAGTTCCGGGCGTGAAGGCAGGGGAAGGGGTAAGGGGGTAAGGGGGAAAGGAGGTGAGGGTGACGGGAGAGTAATGTGGAGATGGGGAAGGGGAAGCATTGAGGGGAGGAGGTGTACGGAGAAACAATAAGAAAATTAATAAAGAAACAAGGTTCGTATTCCTGAGGTTCCGAGTTCGATTCCCCGGTGGAGGCGGAAACAAAAGGGCAGAGTTTTTTTTCTCACCTTAATGCCCTGTTCACCTAGCAGTAAATAGGTACCTGGGAGTTAGACAGCTGCTACGGGCTGATTCCTGGGGATGCGTAACAAAAAGAAGGCCTGGTCGAGGACCGGGCCGCGGGGACGCTAAGGCCCGAAATCAACTCAAGATAACCTCAAGATAACCATGCTTTACATGCACATGAGAAAAGTATACAACAATACAAATACACCAATATTAATCCTACCTGACCTATGGCTGTGATGGTATAAGGCTGGGTCCTATGATGGTATAAGGCTGGGTCCTATGATGGTATAAGGCTGGGTCCTGTGATGGTATAAGGCTGGGTCCTATGATGGTATAAGGCTGGGTCCTGTGATGGTATAAGGCTGGGTCCTATGATGGTATAAGGCTGGGTCCTGTGATGGTATAAGGCTGGGTCCTGTAATGGTATAAGGCTGGGTCCTATGATGGTATAAGGCTGGGTCCTGTGATGGTATAAGGCTGGGTCCTATGATGGTATAAGGCTGGGTCCTATGATGGTATAAGGCTGGGTCCTGTGATGGTATAAGGCTGGGTCCTATGATGGTATAAGGCTGGGTCCTGTGATGGTATAAGGCTGGGTCCTATGATGGTATAAGGCTGGGTCCTATGATGGTATAAGGCTGGGTCCTATGATGGTATAAGGCTGGGTCCTGTGATGGTATAAGGCTGGGTCCTATGATGGTATAAGGCTGGGTCCTATGATGGTATAAGGCTGGGTCCTATGATGGTATAAGGCTGGGTCCTGTGATGGTATAAGGCTGGGTCCTGTGATGGTATAAGGCTGGGTCCTGTGATGGTATAAGGCTGGGTCCTATGATGGTATAAGGCTGGGTCCTGTGATAGTATAAGGCTGGGTCCTGTGATGGTATAAGGCTGTGTCCTATGATGGTATAAGGCTGTGTCCTATGATGGTACAAGGTTGGGTCCTATGATGGTATAAGGCTGGGTCCTGTGATAGTATAAGGCTGGGTCCTGTGATAGTATAAGGCTGTGTCCTATGATGGTATAAGGCTGTGTCCTATGATGGTACAAGGCTGGGTCCTATGATGGTATAAGGCTGTGTCATGTGATGATATAGGGCTAGGTCCTGTGATGATATAGGGCTAGGTCCTGTGATGATATAGGGCTAGGTCCTGTGATGATATAGGGCTAGGTCCTGTGATGATATAGGGCTAGGTCCTGTGATGATATAGGGCTAGGTCCTGTGATGATATAGGGCTAGGTCCTGTGATGATATAGGGCTAGGTCCTGTGATGATATAGGGCTAGGTCCTGTGATGATATAGGGCTAGGTCCTGTGATGATATAGGGCTGGGTCCTATGATTGTATAAGGCTAGGTCCTATGATGGCATAGGGCTGGGTCCTATGATAATATAGAGCCGGATCCCATGAAGAACGAGAATACTTCCACGTGATCTGATAAGTGATTTCAATATTTTATAAACTTTGTTATTTGGTTATGATAAGTGATTTCAATATTTTGTAAACAATGTTATTTGGTTATTATAACTGGTAAAGGAAGCTACCTCCCTGTCCTCTCACTTAATGCACCAAAATGTTCACGCCATCGACCCCATTCCCACAACATTGTGGTGGTTCACTGACATTAACAACCTACACCAAACTGACGCTTCCTGGGGACTAATGGGTTATCTTGAGGTTATCTTGAGATGATTTCGGGGCTTTAGTGTCCCCGCGGCCCGGTCCTCGACCAGGGCTCCACCCCCCAGGAAGCAGCCCGTGACAGCTGACTAACACCCAGGTACCTATTTTAGTGCTAGGTAACAGGGGCATAGGGTAAAAGAAACTCTGCCCATTGTTTCTCGCCGGCGCCTGGGATCGAACCCAGGACCACAGGATCACAAGTCCAGCGTGCTGTCCGCTCGGCCGACCGGCTCCCAAGGGTACCTTATTCGATGCTTTAAATTAGACTAAGTTGTTCGAAGAGGTTTTGTACGCATTGTGTGAAATTTTACCCACTATAACATTATTATTTCTAAATTATATCAAAATCATATCAGAATTACTTCAGAATCACTACAGATTCATTATATCCTACATGGCAATGCCACCTATGATCATGTACCCCATAGAGCCCAAGGTAGACTCTCTAGAACTGAGGTTGGCTGAGGCTGAGGCCTTATACAGTTCTAGACTCTCTAGAACTGAGGGAGTACCTGGACAATATCTGCAAGGAAAAATTTGCCCGAAACGCTACGCGTACTAGTGGCTGTACAAGAATGTAACAACTCTTGTATATATCTCAAAAAAAAAAAAAGGTGTCTATGTGACTTTGTGCATAATTTCTCAAGGATCTAGAAGCTTCGAGAAGAATATCTTAAATAAAAAAAACTGTTGGAACAATCAATCGATTTCCGGTAAGGATCAAATCAAATCCTTAATAAGAATTAATAGTACTGGCAAGTACTACTTATAATCTTTAAATCCTATATCTAATTATATTATATTCACATCTTATCTCAATCATATGTCTAGACAGTCAAAATAATCAATAAATATGCATTGAAGGCTTCTTTCCCCAAAGATGGGAGGAGCCAACTAGGGAAGGGAAGGAATTATCAGGGGAAAGCGCCAAGCCATTTAGACTATATAGCACTTGGAAGAGGTCAGGATAAGGATTTGGGATGGGACAGGGGGTGGGGAAGGAATGGTGCCCAACCACTTGGACGGTCGGGGATTGAACGCCGACCTGCATGAAGCGAGACCGTCGCTCTACCGTCCACTCCAAGTGGTTGGGTAGGCAACTAGGGAGTGACGCGATCTACGGAGCGCCCAAGGTCAGAAACTGTTTACAAACAGTGAAAACGTGTGACGGTGCCTTGCGAACATTACTGAGTAATGGACACCCATTATAACATATCTTGATCACCAGTGATAACTCTCTAGAACTGAGGGAGTACCTGGACAATATCTGCAAGGAAAAATTCCTAGTACTTTATCTGAATATGATTGAAGAAAGTAGCTCAGATAGATGCCGCCTCCACCAACACCTATCTTAACCTACTGCAAACGCATTTAAGGATATAATCAATTAGCAACGTTACCAGAATAATAAACAGCAACGCTGTGACATAAAATATAGTGCCAAAACTCGACAAGAGAGTTATCAGTCTAGCAACTTGTCACACGGCACCTGGCACTCAGACATAAGTATATTAGAGGTATTTTAGTGTGTTGAGTGGCCAATTACATGCTTGTATAACCTTAATATATCCAATAAGTCTGTTTGTCGTTACAGGGGGAGGTGATGCCTCATTTTTCAGTAAGTTTGTATATAATCTTTCAGTCACAGCCTTTTCAATTTGTCTAGACACTCATGAGGTAAACACCCTACTCACTGAAAGTCAAGTTCAACTGAAACTCTTCATATAAATTGAATATATCTATATATATAATGGATAATATACATTAAGTTAACAATTGCTTACTTAATCATATAAGTTCACCATATTGAATATAATCTCTTGTACTTATTTAACAATACTTGGACCACATTTAAGGTCCTTTAATTGCATATTCATATATATCATATAAAACAAATTGTTGTGTTTATTAATATATGAATACTGGCTGTTATAGTTATGGTACTAGGCTAGACTATGTCCCTGTTTAGAGCCACGATTTAAACAGAACCAGTGTTTAGCTATGGAACTGCGTTTATGTAATCTTATCCTTGTAGTAACAATACAAGTTGATGTGTTGAATTGTCTGCAGGTGAATTGTGGATCTTCAATCAACTTCTCCATTCACCCTTAGAAATCCCACCTGCCCCTTTACAGTCTGCCATTAGGAAAGAGGAGCTAGGATTTACGACCCTAACTGGGGTGACTTTAGTTGAATTAATTTCGCATTCAGTAATTTTTTAATTTAGTACAGTACAAGTCTCTAGCAGTTCTCCTCATTATATCAATCCTGACAATTTTCCCACATGCTTCTGGTTCAGCTAAACCAGTTCATATCTGACGGATGATACGTAATGAAAACGTCCGATACTCAGAAACAAGACCAACAGCTTTTCCAATATTATCGCAATTATTTTCTGCCTTTTTTTTTGGTCACATTTAAGCACACTGACAAGTATCTCGATCTCGTCGTTAACCGGTTCGATATTATAGTGATACGTGAGTTATTACTGTTTACGCACAAACATAATCTGAGGTTAAACAAAACAAATATGTAACACTTGTCACATATATGCTTGCGTGAGATGATCCCATCGCCATGTTTTCTACACAAACGGAATTAGAAATTAAACTACACTTGCAAACTATTTAGAAAGGATTACATTAATAAAGTGCTAGTATAATAACAGGAGTGCTAGTATAATAACAGGAGTGCTAGTTTAACAGGAGTGCTAGTCTAATAATAGGACTGCTAGTCTAATAAAAGGAGTGATAGTCTAATAATAAAAGTGCTAGTCAAATAATAGGAGTACTAGCATAACAACAGGAGTGTTGATCTATTAACAACCATTACACATGAGACGTCATCCCCTAGACAGAGCTATAAAAAGGAAACATCTGGAGAGCAGAAATGTCCAGGACCAGAACTTATCAAGCACTTAAGTGTCCCCTTTACGAAACCTGTACATCCTTGCTCAGTCATGGCGACTTAGTGTACATTTATGAAACAGATTATGAGTTCGGAAGCCCTGCAAGGTTGTCTACAATCATGATAACTTTGGGTTGTGAGGTTTCCAACCTTGTAAACTGTCTACTGCAGATCAAGCCATAAAGAAATATGTACTTTAGTGGCATATGTAAATGCCTGACGAATTTAAAGACGTAATAATGTTATAACTTAGTGCTTAAACTTTAATGTTATAACTTAGTGCTTAAACTTTAATGTTATAACTTAGTGCTTAAACTTTAATGTTATAACTTAGTGCTTAAACTTTAATGTTATAACTTAGTGCTTAAACTTTAATGTTATAACTTAGTGCTTAAACTTTAATGTTATAACTTAGTGCTTAAACTTTAATGTTATAACTTAGTGCTTAAACTTTAATGTTATAACTTAGTGCTTAAACTTTAATGTTATAACTTAGTGCTTAAACTTTAATGTTATAACTTAGTGCTTAAACTTTAATGTTATAACTTAGTGCTTAAACTTTAATGTTATAACTTAGTGCTTAAACTTTAATGTTATAACTTAGTGCTTAAACTTTAATGTTATAACTTAGTGCTTAAACTTTAATGTTATAACTTAGTGCTTAAACTTTAATGTTATAACTTAGTGCTTAAACTTTAGTTGAACTGGACTGTTAAAACAGAGAAAACATTAAGTTTTTTTTAATTAGTTGATGACTGCTTTCTTAAAAAAACATATTATTATCCCGTGATGACTCCATAATAACTTAGGCTTAGTGCTGGCCAACAGGAATATACCAATTAATCACACAATTAATTTAGGGAGTGAGTTAGGGAACAGGAATGAATGCAATAATTATTTTACATTGTTTAACTATATTTGAACTTGAAAATAGCGGATGTAGGACATCCGGGTTGTAAACAAGGAAGAGACCCGTGTGAGGAGATCACCTCTGGTTGTGACCCGTGTGAGGAGATCACCTCTGGTTGTGACCCGTGTGAGGAGATCACCTCTGGTTGTGACCCGTGTGAGATCACCTCTGGTTGTGACCCGTGTGAGATCACCTCTGGTTGTGACCCGTGTGAGATCACCTCTGGTAATGACCCGTGTTGGAGGGATTGGTCAGAACTTCAGAGCCTTCAACACCGAAAAGATGTTGGCGTAGTTATTTATAAGGTCAATATTCTCAAGGTTCCCCACCCGGACCAACCTTCGTAGACAACCAGATGTTGGCAACTGCAACACAAGGCGCTCAGCCATCAAATGTCTTATGCCGGCTGTCTTTCACAGGAACATAATTCCATCACGATTATTCATTCATCTGAACATCTAAAGGCTCTGGCACGCACTTGGTTCCCTCGTCATCCAGTAACTAACAAAATTCTAACTTAGACCAAACGTTTTATTTGAAATGAAAATCTAATGATAGTTTTACACACACATATAGCAAAACCCGGCACTCACTCGCCCGGTGAAACCCGGGGAGGATTGGCTGGGAACTAGTCCCAAACTGTTTGCTTCTTTTCACTCAGCAGTAATTGAGGACCTGAGAGTAAAACCGATATTGGCGGGCCGTATTCCAGGGAAAACTAGTAACGAAAAAACTTACCATCATCTATGGAAAGGAAAGCTTTAAACCGTCGAACTGTAGTCAGCGGCTCACTCATGTACCCACATTTGTAAAGTTAAACAGAGGAAGTAAGAGAGAGAGAGAGAGAGAGAGAGAGAGAGAGAGAGAGAGAGAGAGAGAGAGAGAGAGAGAGAGAGACAGAGAGAGAGAGAGAGAGAGAGAGAGACAGAGAGAGAGAGACAGAGAGAGAGAGACAGAGAGAGAGAGACAGAGAGAGAGAGTGAGAGAGCACAGTACTCATGCACCAGGTGCCCCAGGCGGTGCTGAGCGGTGCACCTCACCACTGGAGGGCGACTCGTCTGATTCCCGGAATCGGTTCCTTAAAACAGAATTGAGAATTACGTCTAGAAAATTGCATTAAATGACGCTCCAATATTCTTTGTCAGATGATTGATATTATTGCATTTCCGCTGCAGAGGAGGCGGCGGTATTGACTACACGAACCCTCGTGTGTATATCCTTCACGTAATTACGTAATTAATACAAATAAATTATAATTATGCAGATAATTATGTAATATTTTTTGTTTGTTCCTGGGCAGTGACTATTTTCTGATTGTTTATGGCTCAATGAATTGAAACTATTATTCCCCTTAAACTTTGCTGTGAACATTAAGAACATAAGAAGATATGAATGAAGTTTAAGGAAGATATCTTGATGATATCTGAAGGCAGGCAACTTACGAATCAATGAGTCACAGCTCTAGATAATATAATAGAAGTAGGATCCCTTGATGGTTTCAAGCGTAGGTTAGACATATGAATGAGATTGGATGGATATAAATAGGAGCTGCCTCGTATGGGCCAATAGGCCCTCTGTGTAGCCTATGACTATATAGCACTGGGAAGGGGTCAGGATAAGGATTTGGGTTCGGTGGGAAGGAATGGTGCCCAACCTCTTGGACGGTCGGGGGATTGAACGCCGACCAGCATGAAGTGAGACCGTCGCTCAACACCCAGGCACATGGAAGGGCTCAACACCCAGGCACATAGGAGGGCTCAACACCCAGGCACATGGGAGGGCTCAACACCCATGTGCCAGGGTGCCATAGGCTCTGCCATTACCTCCACTTGAACGTATTAACAATTATTTAGGGAATTACGCTTGAGGATTATTTTGGTTGTTATTTATACAAAAAAAAAGTTTTTTTTTCGACACTGGAAAGTTTGTATGTATAAGATCGCTACTTTTGTTTAATGAACTATTTTGATGAACTTTTTATTTTTTAGTTTAGTTGAACTTTTAAACTTAAACTTTTAACTTTTTAGTATTTTTTTAGTTTAATGAACTTTTCTGGTTACTATATTTAATTACTATATTTGCTAGTAAGTTTAACGTGTATTTTTCAAGTTTTAACGAGTATTTTTGTTAGTATTTATTATAAGTATTTTTTGTTAGTTTGTTTAACAACTATTTTTATCAATATGTTTAACGAGTTTTTTGTACGTTTAAAGAGTATTTTTATTAGTATATTTAATGAGAAATATTATTAATATATATTTATTAATATATATTGGTTAGCGAGTATATCGTGTATGTTAGTATGCTTAATGTGTATTTTTGTTTAGTATATTAAGGAATAGTTTTATACCTAAGTTGAATAAGTTTTTGTTAGTATATTTACTGTGTTTTAAACTGTACTCACCTAATTGTGCTTGCGGGGGTTGAGCTTTGGCTCTTTGGTCCCGAAATTTGTATTCTGTCATAGATGCTTAAAGATAAACCTAGTATGTACTTGTATGAATATTTTGGAGATAATTTCAAGAATATTTTTTGTTTGCATTTGCTGAATGTTTCTGTGATTGGTGGACACTTCTAATGGGTGGAATTATTTTTGTGTGTTTGTTGATATGTAGAATGTTCGAGTGACATGTGATTTGTTGATTGGTGCATATGTGTTCTTAGTGTTTGATATACTGGTATATGTTGAAAGTATGGTAGGTATAGCTTCTCTGTGTCTGGTGGATATTCATTCTGTTTTATTTGGTGGATATATATATATATATATATATATATATATATATATATATATATATATATATATATATATATATATATATATATATATATGTCGTACCTAGTAGCCAGAACGCACTTCTCTGCCTAATATGCAAGGCCCGATTTGCCTAATAAGCTAAGTTTTCATGAATTAATTGTTTTTCGACTACCTAACCTACCTAACCTAACCTAACCTAACTTTTTCGGCCACCTAACCTAACCTAACCTATAAAGATAGGTTAGGTTAGGTTAGGTAGGGTTGGTTAGGTTCGGTCATATATCTACGTTAATTTTAACTCCAATAAAAAAAATTAACCTCATACATAATGAAATGGGTAGCTTTATCAATTCATAAGAAAAAAATTAGAGAAAATATATTAATTCATGAAAACTTGGCTTATTAGGCAAATCGGGCCTTGCATAGTAGGCTGAGAAGTGCGTTCTGGCTACTAGGTACGACATTATATATATATATATATATATATATATTGTTTTCATTGGTGGATATATATATATATATATTGTTTTCATTGGTGGATATACATTCTGTCTTGATCGGTGGATATTTGTTCTGGATGGGGACTTAGTGGATGAATAAACGCAAAGACCTTCCATAAAATGTATGCAAATAATACCATTCACTTGGCCTATTCAGTGCCTTCATTAGATAATATCTTTACTAATTCTTTAAATGTAATAAGTACTATCATTATATTCTGGATAAACGGAAGCTTTAGTTGGCTTAAGCTTGCGTTTCAGCGATGGCCCATGTAACAAAAATTTACACGGGACGAGATAACGAGAGGAAGTTATGAAGATTTCAAGATATCAAAACATAATATCCAACAAGATAACTCAGAAATGCTGACGTATCATTCACGCTACTGTGAACCGTTACGCAACGTAACACAATCGGTGTTCCTGGGTTGCTGTTTTCTGATCGCGTATGCCTCCTCGATAACGATTAGGGGCTCCTGTAGTCCACGATATCCATGAAGGCTCCTGTAGTCCACGATAACCATCAGAGGCTCCTGTATTCCACGATAACCATTAGGGCTCCTGTAGTCAACGATAACCATCAGGGCTCTTGTAGTCCACGATAACCATCAGGAACTCCTACATACCACGATAACCATCAGGGACTCCTGCATACCACGATAACCATCTGGGGCTCCTGCATACCAGGATAACCATCAGGGGCTCCTGCACACCATGATAACCATCAGGGGCTCCTGCATACCAGGATAACCATCAGGGGCTCCTGCATACCACGATAACGATCAGGGGCTCCTACATACCAGGATAACCATCAGGGGCTCCTACATACCACGATAACCATCATGGGCTCCTGCATACCAGGATAACCATCAGGGGCTCCTGCATACCAGGATAACCATCAGGGGGCTCCTGCATACCACGATAACCATCAGGGGCTCCTGCATATCAGGATAACCATCAGGGGCTCCTGCATACCACGATAACCATCAGGGGGCTCCTGCATACCACGATAACCATCAGGGGCTCCTGCATACCACGATAACCATCAGGGGCTCCTGCATACCAGGATAACCATCAGCGCTCCTGCATAGCACGATAACGATCAGGGGCTCCTGCATACCACGATAACGATCAGGGGCTCCTGCATACCACGATAACGATCAGGGGCTCCTACATACCAGGATAACCATCAGGGGCTCCTGCATACCACGATAACGATCAGGGGCTCCTGCATACCACGATAACCATCAGCGCTCCTGCATACCACGATAACGATCAGGGGCTCCTGCATACCACGATAACGATCAGGGGCTCCTGCATACCACGATAACGATCAGGGGCTCCTGCATACCACGATAACCATCAGGGGGCTCCTGCATACCACGATAACCATCAGGGGCTCCTGCATACCACGATAACGATCAGGGGCTCCTACATACCAGGATAACCATCAGGGGCTCCTACATACCACGATAACCATCAGGGGCTCCTACATACCACGATAACCATCAGGGGGCTCCTGCATACCACGATAACCATCAGGAACTCCTACATACCACGATAACGATCAGGGGCTCCTACATACCAGGATAACCATCAGGGGCTCCTGCATACCACGATAACGATCAGGGGCTCCTACATACCAGGATAACCATCAGGGGCTCCTACATACCACGATAACCATCAGGGGCTCCTACATACCACGATAACCATCAGGGGCTCCTGCATACCACGATAACCATCAGGGGCTCCTGCATACCACGATAACGATCAGGGGGCTCCTGCATACCACGATAACCATCAGGGGGCTCCTGCATACCACGATAACCATCAGGGGCTCCTGCATACCACGATAACGATCAGGGGCTCCTACATACCAGGATAACCATCAGGGGCTCCTGCATACCACGATAACGATCAGGGGCTCCTACATACCAGGATAACCATCAGGGGCTCCTGCATACCACGATAACGATCAGGGGCTCCTACATACCAGGATAACCATCAGGGGCTCCTACATACCACGATAACCATCAGGAGCTCCTGCATACCACGATAACCATCAGGGGCTCCTACATACCACGATAACCATCAGGGGCTCCTACATACCACGATAACCATCAGGGGCTCCTGCATACCATGATAACCATCAGGGGCTCCTGCATACCACGATAGCCATCAGGGGGCTCCTGCATACCACGATAACCATCAGGGGCTCTTGCATACCAGGATAACCATCAGGGGCTCCTACATACCAGGATAACCATCAGGGGCTCCTACATACCACGATAACCATCAGGGGCTCCTGCATACCACGATAGCCATCAGGGGAGTCCTTATAATATAAGTATTAAAAATAGTAAGGATGAATGCGAGGCAGACACGGGGTCCCTCCCTCAGGTCCGCTCTAGTCTGTAATTTGACAAAATCTAGGAAATTATTCTGTACGTTGCATGTTTGATGAAGAGAAATACCAAGATGATGTAATTATTTATGTTATTGCGCTGGGGGAAGGGGGAGTGGGGGGGGGGAAGGAGTGAGGGGTGGGGGGTTAAGGGGGGGAAGGGGTGAATGTTAGGGGGGTGGGGGGAAAGTGTGGGGAGGGAGAGGGTGAGGGGGGAATGGATTTATGTATCCTGAGCGTGACTTATTCCCGTTACTCACTAAAATGAAAGTAACTGAAGTAACTGAGTTGGACTGTGTGTGTATATATTATATCATATTATATATATATATATATATATATATATATATATATATATATATATATATATATATATATATATATATATATATATAATTGACGATCATGAAAAACTGATCATTTGTATACGAAAATTCACAAAGAAATTGGACAGGAAGGTGAACGTTTCGGCCGCTTTACAGCCGTTTTCAACACCAGTCTGGTGTTGAAAAAACCCAGATGTTTGCCCATCAGCCCGCCGGCACTCTGATGGTAATCTTGGGCTTATTATTTTATCAAATCACCTAATTCTTATCAAATCACCTCATTTTTATCAAATCACCTCATCTTTATCAAATCAAACCCACTTCTAGGGTGTGAGTTTTCAGTTGCATATAGTCCTGGGGACCATTCAGGCTTCTTCGCATTTGTGTTCCTCACGTGTGCCCCAAAGAATGAGGTGATTTGATAAAATACTATGCCCAAGATTACCATCAGAGTGCCGGCGGGCTGATGGGCAAAATAGCCTCGGCTACAATCAGCTTTTGACCGGTCGTGATGGTCGAGTGGATTAAGGTGTCCTGTACACACCAGTTGCATTGTGCTCCTGACAGTATGGGTTCGAGTCACTTCTGGGGGTGTGAGTTTTCAGTTGCATATAGTCCTGGAGATCATTCAGGCTTGCTCGCATATTATATATATATATATATATATATATATATATATATATATATATATATATATATATATATAAATAATATATACGTTATGTTAGCGAACAGCGATTCTACGTCCAACGAGGCTCTTATTCCTGTGGCCCGTGTGCCCCGCAGTAAGTCAACAAATTCCTTTGGCGACTTCAGGCTGAAGGCGCAAGGGACATAAGGAGTCAGCAGGCCGTTGAGTCGCTTCGCTAGTCTGTACGTGGGTGTGGGTATCTGGCTAATGATTGGCCGAAGTGGGTTTCCAGGCTTGTGTGTCTTGACACACATATGGACCGAGAAATATGGACCAATAGGCTTTCTACAATCACTTCTATTCAATACCCATTGTTTCATGTTCTGGCTTGTGTTGATGAAATTAATACCTTATTAAATACCACCTCACCCCATCCACCTCACTCAAATGTAGATATAAACAAAATCGGAGATGTTCTATTCTATTCAGTAAGTTCTATTCAATTGTGTATGTGTTAACTAAAGTCTTTGAAAACGTAATAAGTTTTACGAAACGCGCTCAAGTGTCGCGTCAGACTAGAAATAAAAATGAATTTTGGAGAATTGATTTTTGAATTACCTCCAACAGTGAAAAGAAATGTGCGAAAGATTGAGAAAATTCGTGTTAGAATTATTAATCTTACTTTTTCGGTCATATTTAATAATATATGTCTACAGGAAAGACTGCTACCAAAATATACTAATATATATATATGTATATATATATATATATATATATATATGTATATATATATATATATATATATATATATATATATATATATATATATATATATATATATATATATATATAAAAGCATGGTCATCCTGTAGGAACGTGGTCTTCCTGCAAGAAGATCTTGTATGATCACTCCTTCAGGAAGATCCGGTATGATCACTCCTGCAGGAAGATCCGGTATGATCACTCCTGCAGGAAGATCCTGTATGATCACTCCAACAGGAAGATCCTGTACGATCACTCCAACAGGAAGATCCTGTACGATCACTCCAACAGGAAGATCCTGTACGATCACTCCAACAGGAAGATCCTGTACGATCACTCCTACAATAAGATCGTCATGATTGATCCGTCAAGGAACAGCAACGCAGTCTGCTCTAAGGCAAGTCATCTGCGTACAATATTGCGAGCATTATCCACAGATAAGTCTTCTAAAAGGAATCAAAATCACCAACATATGTCTTCCGATCTATTTAAAAACAAATTATATATATATTCATAACGTTCAGTACTGTTACTCATTTTCTTTATATATATATTTTAATAATATCATATATCTATTTACATCAGCAATATGTGTATGTATCCAAGGTTGTAGGCTAGACGCTTGGCATTTGTCTGACCCAACTTTACTCCCTGATAAGTCATAGCAGCAAAAGCAACTTATAAACCAAGCCACTACCATCCACCCCTAGAGAGAGAGAGAGAGAGAGAGAGAGAGAGAGAGAGAGAGAGAGAGAGAGAGAGAGACCCGAGCACAGCCGGGGTACAATAGAAAGTTAATAAATCAAACACCTTTTCGTTGCACCTTAAAGCCAAAAACACTGGTGTACACAGGCACACGCGCGCGCACGCACGAGAATTATATACAGCAGGTTTTGAAGAGGATCCGAAACGCCACTCGTGATCTGTGTAAACATTGGCCCGGCGCCGAAAAGTGAATTATGATATAAGCGGCTCTCTGCCACCCTGCAGATTATGGCTGGATTATGATATTTATTGTGTGTAATTTGAGGTCTCGGTTCTCAGCGCTGTGTTGTTTATTTATATATATATATATATATATATATATATGCGAACAAGCCTGAATGGTCCCCAGGACTATATGCGAATGAAAACTCACACCCCAGAAGTGACTCTGGGGTGTGAGTTTATATATATATATATATATATATATATATATATATATATATATATATATATATATATATATATATATATATATATAATAAACAACACAGTATAAATATTATATATATACATATACATATACATACATATATATATATATATATATATATATATATATATATATATATATATATATATATATATATAACTGAAAACTCACACCCCAGAAGTGACTCGAACCCATACTCCCAGAAGCAACGCATCTGGTATGTACAAGACGCCTTAATCCACTTGACCATCACGACCGGACATAATGAGGTGATAGCCGAGGCTATTTGAACCACCCCACCGCCGGCACTCGGATAGTTATCTTGGGCATAGCATTTTACCAAATCACCTCATTCTTTGGGGCAACACGTGAGGAACACAAATGCGAACAAGCCTGAATGGTCCCCAGGACATATGCAACTGAAAACTCACACCCCAGAAGTGACTCGAACCCATACTCCCAGAAGCAACGCATCTGGTATGTACAAGACGCCTTAATCCACTTGACCATCACGACCGGACATAATGAGGTGATAGCCGAGGCTATTTGAACCACCCCACCGCCGGCACTCGGATAGTTATCTTGGGCATAGCATTTTACCAAATCACCTCATTCTTTGGGGCAACACGTGAGGAACACAAATGCGAACAAGCCTGAATGGTCCCCAGGACATATGCAACTGAAAACTCACACCCCAGAAGTGACTCGAACCCATACTCCCAGAAGCAACGCATCTGGTATGTACAAGACGCCTTAATCCACTTGACCATCACGACCGGACATAATGAGGTGATAGCCGAGGCTATTTGAACCACCCCACCGCCGGCACTCGGATAGTTATCTTGGGCATAGCATTTTACCAAATCACCTCATTCTTTGGGGCAACACGTGAGGAACACAAATGCGAACAAGCCTGAATGGTCCCCAGGACATATGCAACTGAAAACTCACACCCCAGAAGTGACTCGAACCCATACTCCCAGAAGCAACGCATCTGGTATGTACAAGACGCCTTAATCCACTTGACCATCACGACCGGACATAATGAGGTGATAGCCGAGGCTATTTGAACCACCCCACCGCCGGCACTCGGATAGTTATCTTGGGCATAGCATTTTACCAAATCACCTCATTCTTTGGGGCAACACGTGAGGAACACAAATGCGAACAAGCCTGAATGGTCCCCAGGACATATGCAACTGAAAACTCACACCCCAGAAGTGACTCGAACCCATACTCCCAGAAGCAACGCATCTGGTATGTACAAGACGCCTTAATCCACTTGACCATCACGACCGGACATAATGAGGTGATAGCCGAGGCTATTTGAACCACCCCACCGCCGGCACTCGGATAGTTATCTTGGGCATAGCATTTTACCAAATCACCTCATTCTTTGGGGCAACACGTGAGGAACACAAATGCGAACAAGCCTGAATGGTCCCCAGGACATATGCAACTGAAAACTCACACCCCAGAAGTGACTCGAACCCATACTCCCAGAAGCAACGCATCTGGTATGTACAAGACGCCTTAATCCACTTGACCATCACGACCGGACATAATGAGGTGATAGCCGAGGCTATTTGAACCACCCCACCGCCGGCACTCGGATAGTTATCTTGGGCATAGCATTTTACCAAATCACCTCATTCTTTGGGGCAACACGTTTGGTAAAATGCTATGCCCAAGATAACTATCCGAGTGCCGGCGGTGGGGTGGTTCAAATAGCCTCGGCTATCACCTCATTATGTCCGGTCGTGATGGTCAAGTGGATTAAGGCGTCTTGTACATACCAGATGCGTTGCTTCTGGGAGTATGGGTTCGAGTCACTTCTGGGGTGTGAGTTTTCAGTTGCATATGTCCTGGGGACCATTCAGGCTTGTTCGCATTTGTGTTCCTCACGTGTTGCCCCAAAGAATGAGGTGATTTGGTAAAATGCTATGCCCAAGATAACTATCCGAGTGCCGGCGGTGGGGTGGTTCAAATAGCCTCGGCTATCACCTCATTATGTCCGGTCGTGATGGTCAAGTGGATTAAGGCGTCTTGTACATACCAGATGCGTTGCTTCTGGGAGTATGGGTTCGAGTCACTTCTGGGGTGTGAGTTTTCAGTTGCATATGTCCTGGGGACCATTCAGGCTTGTTCGCATTTGTGTTCCTCACGTGTTGCCCCAAAGAATGAGGTGATTTGGTAAAATGCTATGCCCAAGATAACTATCCGAGTGCCGGCGGTGGGGTGGTTCAAATAGCCTCGGCTATCACCTCATTATGTCCGGTCGTGATGGTCAAGTGGATTAAGGCGTCTTGTACATACCAGATGCGTTGCTTCTGGGAGTATGGGTTCGAGTCACTTCTGGGGTGTGAGTTTTCAGTTGCATATGTCCTGGGGACCATTCAGGCTTGTTCGCATTTGTGTTCCTCACGTGTTGCCCCAAAGAATGAGGTGATTTGGTAAAATGCTATGCCCAAGATAACTATCCGAGTGCCGGCGGTGGGGTGGTTCAAATAGCCTCGGCTATCACCTCATTATGTCCGGTCGTGATGGTCAAGTGGATTAAGGCGTCTTGTACATACCAGATGCGTTGCTTCTGGGAGTATGGGTTCGAGTCACTTCTGGGGTGTGAGTTTTCAGTTGCATATGTCCTGGGGACCATTCAGGCTTGTTCGCATTTGTGTTCCTCACGTGTTGCCCCAAAGAATGAGGTGATTTGGTAAAATGCTATGCCCAAGATAACTATCCGAGTGCCGGCGGTGGGGTGGTTCAAATAGCCTCGGCTATCACCTCATTATGTCCGGTCGTGATGGTCAAGTGGATTAAGGCGTCTTGTACATACCAGATGCGTTGCTTCTGGGAGTATGGGTTCGAGTCACTTCTGGGGTGTGAGTTTTCAGTTGCATATGTCCTGGGGACCATTCAGGCTTGTTCGCATTTGTGTTCCTCACGTGTTGCCCCAAAGAATGAGGTGATTTGGTAAAATGCTATGCCCAAGATAACTATCCGAGTGCCGGCGGTGGGGTGGTTCAAATAGCCTCGGCTATCACCTCATTATGTCCGGTCGTGATGGTCAAGTGGATTAAGGCGTCTTGTACATACCAGATGCGTTGCTTCTGGGAGTATGGGTTCGAGTCACTTCTGGGGTGTGAGTTTTCAGTTGCATATGTCCTGGGGACCATTCAGGCTTGTTCGCATTTGTGTTCCTCACGTGTTGCCCCAAAGAATGAGGTGATTTGGTAAAATGCTATGCCCAAGATAACTATCCGAGTGCCGGCGGTGGGGTGGTTCAAATAGCCTCGGCTATCACCTCATTATGTCCGGTCGTGATGGTCAAGTGGATTAAGGCGTCTTGTACATACCAGATGCGTTGCTTCTGGGAGTATGGGTTCGAGTCACTTCTGGGGTGTGAGTTTTCAGTTGCATATGTCCTGGGGACCATTCAGGCTTGTTCGCATTTGTGTTCCTCACGTGTTGCCCCAAAGAATGAGGTGATTTGGTAAAATGCTATGCCCAAGATAACTATCCGAGTGCCGGCGGTGGGGTGGTTCAAATAGCCTCGGCTATCACCTCATTATGTCCGGTCGTGATGGTCAAGTGGATTAAGGCGTCTTGTACATACCAGATGCGTTGCTTCTGGGAGTATGGGTTCGAGTCACTTCTGGGGTGTGAGTTTTCAGTTGCATATGTCCTGGGGACCATTCAGGCTTGTTCGCATTTGTGTTCCTCACGTGTTGCCCCAAAGAATGAGGTGATTTGGTAAAATGCTATGCCCAAGATAACTATCCGAGTGCCGGCGGTGGGGTGGTTCAAATAGCCTCGGCTATCACCTCATTATGTCCGGTCGTGATGGTCAAGTGGATTAAGGCGTCTTGTACATACCAGATGCGTTGCTTCTGGGAGTATGGGTTCGAGTCACTTCTGGGGTGTGAGTTTTCAGTTGCATATGTCCTGGGGACCATTCAGGCTTGTTCGCATTTGTGTTCCTCACGTGTTGCCCCAAAGAATGAGGTGATTTGGTAAAATGCTATGCCCAAGATAACTATCCGAGTGCCGGCGGTGGGGTGGTTCAAATAGCCTCGGCTATCACCTCATTATGTCCGGTCGTGATGGTCAAGTGGATTAAGGCGTCTTGTACATACCAGATGCGTTGCTTCTGGGAGTATGGGTTCGAGTCACTTCTGGGGTGTGAGTTTTCAGTTGCATATGTCCTGGGGACCATTCAGGCTTGTTCGCATTTGTGTTCCTCACGTGTTGCCCCAAAGAATGAGGTGATTTGGTAAAATGCTATGCCCAAGATAACTATCCGAGTGCCGGCGGTGGGGTGGTTCAAATAGCCTCGGCTATCACCTCATTATGTCCGGTCGTGATGGTCAAGTGGATTAAGGCGTCTTGTACATACCAGATGCGTTGCTTCTGGGAGTATGGGTTCGAGTCACTTCTGGGGTGTGAGTTTTCAGTTGCATATGTCCTGGGGACCATTCAGGCTTGTTCGCATTTGTGTTCCTCACGTGTTGCCCCAAAGAATGAGGTGATTTGGTAAAATGCTATGCCCAAGATAACTATCCGAGTGCCGGCGGTGGGGTGGTTCAAATAGCCTCGGCTATCACCTCATTATGTCCGGTCGTGATGGTCAAGTGGATTAAGGCGTCTTGTACATACCAGATGCGTTGCTTCTGGGAGTATGGGTTCGAGTCACTTCTGGGGTGTGAGTTTTCAGTTGCATATGTCCTGGGGACCATTCAGGCTTGTTCGCATATATATATATATATATATATATATATATATATATATATATATATATATATATATATATTATAAAGACTAAAATGAAGAAGGGGAACCCATGGACACCCTGATTTGTCATATCTCTGTCTCCTCTTTCCTTCCTTCATCAAAATTACAGGGGTCATTGTCGGAGCCAATATTTTTTTTTAAAGGGAGGCAATGTGGCCGGCCTCAACTAGCCTATGACAGTCACAAACCCCCCATGTGTAATATTTAAAAGTTGGGTGAAGCCAGGCTTCTTGCCTTCTACCTTGGATGGACAGACATTCCCTTCTATAAATATATTAGCGGAATACCCGGATCTATCAGTCTCTTTGACGACTTGAGAATGGTCCAGGACGAACCAAAACGTCGCCGTCCCGTCACCTTCTAGTGTGTGGTCTGGTCAACTTAGTTTAGCCACGTTATTGTGACTCATCGCCTGCGTCTGTCAGTCTCTCTTCATCTGAACGTACAATCCCAGAAAGCAATGTGATCACTTTAAAGTAAACAGTCTTTCCCCTCTTCCCCCGTCTCGACCATCTTCCCCTTCCCTCCTCCCCTCGTCCTATCCCCCCCCTCTCTCGCCCATTCCCCTTCACTTAGCCCCCATCCCTTTTATAAAATATAAAATTAGGAGGGTATCGGCGGTGCTCAGGTGCCTTTTCCCCCTTCTCTCGCAGGCAATGATTCACAATAACGTGGCTAAAATAAGTTGACCAGACCACACACTAGAAGGTGAAGGGACGACGACGTTTCGGTCCGTCCTGGACCATTCTCAAGTCGATCAAGATCGACTTGTGGTCTGGTCCTC